>NC_068357.1:149697353-150008730 GCF_020536995.1 Dreissena polymorpha
TTTTTCACGTAATAATCCATTTCCTCGGGTTCTTTGCATTATTATTGTTATTCACACATAGTTATCATGATCGTCTGTCAATTTTCCGATATTTATTTCACGTAAGTGTAAGTAACAGATAATAGCCTTTGTAACTGGGGATTAGTCTAGCTATGGTATAAGTCTTATACTGTAAACGCAAATGAGATATTCTGACCACTATTTACTGCAGCTATTGCTGTTATGGTTGTGCTACTGTTTTTTCTGTGTTTAAACGACACTTCTCAGGGTTCATAATTGACTTTATTGTTTATATATACGCTTTAAAAATACTCTCTTCCATTATTTGGTTTCAAATATCATGCCAATTGTAGTATTGTAAACTAGGATTACAAAGCCATAGATCGTTGTTTATGCTAGCTTTCAGCTAATAACATACTAACATATTTTTTACTAAACCTATATTATCCAACTGTCTTATTCCCATTATGTTTCATTTTCTTTTTCTTATCCTTTTTGTTTGTTGTGCATTATAAGTCGCAAGAAATGTAAGTTATTTTTGTAAAACCTCACGGCCATTCAGTCATTTATGTGTTTGTGTTAAACTTTTACCTAATGGGTAACGATATTGCTGCATTTCGAATGACTGTGGGGTTATTTAATTCAAGTAAATATTGTTGTCGTAAAAAAGTCGTTTACATGTGGAGTGCATCAAACGAATTTGTATTATTTCTTCTCACCCTTTTCGGGCTATCGCGCGCTTTACTCTCAGGTTGCATTATTCGACCGTTTGTCTTTGAAATGAATCTGTTATTAATTGACGCTTTACGCTTTCTTTTACTTTTATCAGGGGATATCGAGTTAAATCCAGGACCGGATTACAAGGCACTCAGTGTATTGCATTTGAATGTGCGGTCAATACGTAACAAACTTGATTATGTAGCTAGTAATCTGTGTAATTTTGACATTTTATGCTTCACGGAAACTCATCTAACGGATGTTGTTCCCGATAATGCTTTAACAATTGAAGGTTTTAATACATCTTTTTACCGTAAAGATTTTACACCGCACTCCAGCGGCTTATTAATTTATGTAAATGAGTCTTTACTGTCGCGGCGTGTTATTGAGTTAGAATGTCCCAGTCTGCACTCATTATGGATTGAACTTAATACTGGCTACTTCTCCGCTTTACTCTGCTGCTTTTATCGTCCCCCTAACTCAAACGTATCATTTTGGAATGACCTCGAAACTAATATTGACAAAGCCTTGGATATGAACCAAAATGTTATCATGCTTGGCGATATAAATGAAGACCAACTCAAAAACTATACACGTCTTAAACAGTCATTGGCAATATTTAATTTAAGGAACGTTATAACTCAAGCAACAAGAGTCACTTCCAATACTTCTACATCAATTGACCCCATACTTGTCTCAGATAATTTAATTGTATTGAACACCGAGGTTATACCAATTGATAAATCTGTAAGTGATCACCATGCCACGGCTGCGCACATTAAAGTCCCATCAGTCATAAATAAACCGATGCAGAGACATGTTTGGTTGTACAAACGAGCTGATTTTCAACGTCTCAACAATTTAATTAACACCGAAAATTGGAATTTTATAACAATGATGAGTGTAGAAGATGCTACCACTTTATTTACGGCAAAACTTTTAGAACTAATGAAATTATGTATTCCATTTAAATTAGTTAGAGTCCGTCCTAATGATAAACCTTGGTACGACTCTACGATACGTACATTTGCCCGTAAACGCGACCGACTAAAAGTTACCGCGATAAAACAACCTTCTGAAAACAACTGGGCTAAGTTTAAACGCGCTCGTAACAAAGTCAATAATATGATTAAACATGCAAAGGAACAATTTTACTCCAATATTGAAACTACATTAACTGATTTAAAATCAAGCAATTCCAGCCAATACTGGAAGATGTTAAAACATCTCATAAACTCACATTCACATTCTGATGTGATACCACCACTAAAATCGATCGATATACATGGCCATGTAACTATATATACTTCTGAAGAAGAAAAGGCAACGTGCTTAAACAATTATTTTGTTTCCATTTCAACTTTAGATTCATCTTCAGGAGTTCTTCCCGTCCCTACTCAGTTTCTATTTGCCAGTTTGCAAAATGTGTCCATAACTGAAACTGAAATTATAGATTTAATCAAAATTTTAATAACTAACAAAGCTGTTGGGGAAGATTTAATAAGTCATCTTGTTCATAAGCGTACTAGCGAGTCAATTTCAAAACCGCTATGCCTTTTATTTAATAAATCACTACAAGAATGCACATTTCCTTCATCATGGAAAAATGCAATTGTGATGCCCTTATTCAAAAAGGGTGACTCGAACATACCTTCAAACTATCGCCCAATCTCTCTTTTAAGCTGCATAGGAAAACTTATGGAGCGTGCTGTATATAAACATATATATAAGTTATATGAAATCGCAATGTAATCATTTAGTGAGTCCCCTATTGTAAAAACATTTTGCGGACTAGTGATGAAAGTTTTGTATGATTGAGGTTGTCATAATTTATATTAAGAAACATCCGTAGTATATAATTGCACTGCTCGGAAAGACTAGAGCGACACATCTGGTTGAAAGCACCAAGTCCGTTTGTGTCTTTTATGGTATTCCATAACTGTTCACGAATGTTAGAATTCACATTACAGAGCAGAATACGATGATGCACTATATTCAAATTCACTCCATTACAAAAAACACATGTATTTATATACGCGGGCATAGTAAGTCGCCCAATTACTCGCATTGTCTTACTACATAGAGAGGAGAGTTCAGGATTATTTCTGGCGATAGTCCATAAACCACACACTCCGTCAGACCGTAGTATTGTTGAGCCAAGAAAGGGGTACTTTTCTGAACACTCTTGAAACAGATTTACATTCCTTTTTTGTGTAACGTGTCGGCGGAGCATGGTTTTCCACACACTTTTCACCGGGAACAGGCGTTCTGCAATGTATTGATCCAGGATGTGGTGTAGTTCGTACTTGCATAATATCGCACGTATGTCAGAAATAAAACCATGGTGCTGTTTGTCAAAGTTTTCATAATACAAGAGTCTACTGTTAAACAAATGTTTGGCCATGTATGTATTTGGCAGGTTACAGAGTTGTTCTAGAAAAACCAGCTTTCTGTAATCAACTATTGTCTCCATAGGCACGGCATGGATAGCACATAAAGTAAAGTTAGTTGCAGTGTTTCGTGGCAGACCCTGTATGTGTTTTAGGCAAAACCTATGAGAGCGTTCTAGCTTAATTATGTCGTCTGCGCTTATTGAAGTCCACAGTTCACAGCCATATAATGCTTTAGGTATCACAACAGAGTTATAAACTTTTATAGATGTTGATGGATTGAGTGCAAGGGGAGATATTCCACTATTAACGATACTCAGATATGTCCCTCGAAGCTTGTTGCACGCGTCATCAACCATTCCTGTAGAACGTAGAAACGGGTCGCACTTCAAACCGAGGTGAACGTAGGAAGATGCCTCTTTGATTGTGTCAGTACCGAGTTTGAAAATTCGGTTTGTCTCTCCCTTCAAGCGTTCATTAAAAACAACGACTGCACATTTGCTCGAGTTATATTGGTAATGCCACTGTTTTGATTAGTTGCTACAGATTTCAAGCATTGCATTTAATCCATGAACAGAGTATGACAGCAACAGCATGTCGTCGGCGACTGTAGGTGAGCTGACCCGAATATTGTACACACAGATACCAGCCCCAGATTTCTCTAAGGTACTGATAAGCCCGTTGATGTAGAGTAAGTAGAGCAACGGGGAGCTGCGTCCACCTTGCCTCGTGCCCTGAAGGACGTCGAACCACTCTGAGTGATTCCCCTGATACCGGATACAGCTAGACATGTTCGTGTATATAGCACAGAATGCAAGAAAGCTTGTGCTGTCAATGTCACTGCAGGAGGTGGGGCCTGTTTGTCACATGCCAATTAACTAGTCTTTTGTTATCAAGGGACAGTAATGGACCCTCTTAATGTATGCCATTCACACGTTCATTGTTATGATTAACGGACAAGTGGGATCGAATAACCGTTAACGAGTGTTTGTAACAACGAAGCCAATTGCCAATTAGTCTTATTCTATTAATTGCCATACTAAAATATTCTTTATTAATTTGTGATAAATACGCATGTTGATCACACATCGTCATCTTTTCATTTGGTTTATTGTCTTTCATCGGCATTCGCTGCGTGATGGCTAATATGCAACACCCCTGAAAACACAATGCACCTAATGGGTAATAAAGTTATAAACAATTAGCGCTAATTCATTACCATTCTACATAAACAAAGTCAAGGCATTCGATACAGCTGTACTGCACACGCGTTTTAAAGAAGTGTAACGTGTCAGTTAAGTACCTTGTGTAATCTACATCCCTCTGTGTCAAAACCGGATTAATCTTGATTACGAAACAGCGGTGAATGTGTGCATGGATTATGTTGGAATTTAATGCCTCATGTCTACGGTAAAGTTTTAAAATATTGTTCAACTTAGTATTTGTTTTTGTTCAAACATAGAGCATGATTGTTCGTTAGGGTCTTAAATTCGCCGATCGGTCGACTGACGAAATTTATGAAAATTAATGCCTGACGATTAATAATGGTTTCACAGTATTGAAATAAGAAACATTGACACCATTTCGAAATTTAAAACTTCATTGAAACAATTATTTAATTTATGCGAAGATAATGCCCCATACTTTTACATTGGGGATAGACACTCATCAATTCTATATGCGCGTTTAAGAAATAATTGCAGCAACCTTAACTCAGACTTATTCATTAATCATTTAAAAAACACTCCCCTATGTGCGTGCGGAAATGATGCTGAAAATGCGGAGCATTACTTCTTTCATTGCCATACATACCATTTGCAGCGAATAGCTCTGTTTACTGCGCTAAGATCGTATCATCCGCTTAATTGTGAGGTGCTCCTTTATGGTAAGCCTTCACTAAATAATGAAAACAACACCATCATTTTTAACGAAGTTAAAAAATATATTATTACGACAAAGCGATTCATTGCTTAGCTACTTTTTTCCATTTTGCTGGACAGGACTTATTACTATCTTTATTACTATCTTTATTACTATATGTATTCTTATCATTATTAATATCCTTTTTTGTATAAGTTATATGTATATTTTCTGTAAAATCATTATTATATTTTTGATTAATTATTATAATTCTATTTGTATTACTATTTTTGGTAACAACTGTTATTATTAGTAGTACTGATGTCATCATATAATAAATACAATTATTGAGATTTATGTCCCCAATTGTAAACTGTGTAAATGACATGATTAATATTTTATGTAAATCTGTCACCATTACAACATGTTAAAACTATCGCAAGGGAAGGGCCCCCGATAATGTTGAAGAACTTCAGGTCTAACCCTTTTTCCATTTTGTATGTATGGACCAATGTATATATTTGTATTATGTCATTATCTGGAAATAAAATATGTTTAAAGTTAGACAAACAATACATATATTATTTTTTAAGGTACACTTTAACACTTACCCCGCACCCCCCAATATATGCAATATGTTTTTCCAGAATATTCATGAACTTATAATTGCACCCACCAAACTAAACGTTTTACAAAAGGCTTGATATGGCTTGTATGAAACACTTAACATGCAAGATAAACGGAGTTGGGATCTAACTATATGTAGTTGTATAAGTTATATAAGTAATATTTAATACCGTGTCATATCCTGTGTGGAAATACAATTCTTAAACATATAATTTTACATGTTTCGGTTTTCAAAAGTTGCCTCTACAGGTTTACCTGTTTCAAATGTTTCAGACTGTGCAAGGGCGATGTTTTACATAATCGTATACACCACTTTGGAATTATTTAGATTCAAATATTTTGATTTTACAAATTAAAAGTTATAGATTTTAAAGAGTTTGCGTTGTGGGTCTAAGCACATGTGTTATGTCCATATAGCCATCGGTTTCTAGTGGCATATATTAAACAAGACACACTTGTGTCGTCTTCTTTATTAATGTTCGGTAATGTTCTTGCACATGTTTAATCGCTGCAGAAATTTAGTGGGATGTCCTTTTTATATTTCTCCCAATTCAAGTAGGATAACTAATAAATATATTCAATGTAGCGGAATGTTTAATTGCAAGGTTGAGCAATGCGAGCAAACTTATGATTTCGACTTAAATGGAATAGTTTGTTCGCGTGAAATAAATCATCATTTTAAAATGATAAAATGTTAATATTCTACTAACGAATATTATAATATAAATATATTTACGCGACAAAGTTAAAATAAATCGGATTTTTTATTTTGTTCGAAATCATTTATGTTATCTTTACATGGTTGGTTTCTTATTTGAAATAGGTAACACATGTGTGTGTACTATAGTTTGGTCAACTGTTCCAGATATTTATTTCAACAAACGTATTCAAGTTATTTACCAATAACAATATGTGGGAATTTGTTTCTCGAAATGCTTTTGCACGAACATGATCTACACATGTATGTGCTTTCTTTATCTGATGGCGGTATAATCACTAAGATGTAAACGATATATTCGATAATCAATTTCTGTTAAGTGTATTTACCGTGCTAATTAAAATATTATGATCTCCATTTGTTTCGCATAACGTCTTTTAACTTGCGAAATAAATATGTATTACGAAAGATGATAAAGTTAACATTGATCGAAAGGATGCTTCACCTGAGATTCCGGTTGTAGAGATGAGCTTTTAAATCCAGGATAAGTTGTTAACCCTGGCCGTAAATATTTATATCATAGACCCATTAATCATAGTGTTGGTTTAATTGCTAATTGCTGTTCTTCGTAGCCAAATGATCAGTCGTAAAATAATTACCCGTAATGTTTAAGTTGTGAAGTAGCCATCATGCGATATGCAAAAATAAGGATTCGAGAAAGGCAGGCCTTATGTGCCGACGGCGTTAATTCATAGATTTGGCGCCATTTTTCCGCAGACAATTGATTCACATATGACATGACAGAAAATACTATAAAATTCATAATATTATAAATCAATCTGAAAATTAGCTTTAAACTCAGGGCAATAACTGGTTTTCAGTCACTGGTGTAGCACTTGCGTTTTAATTTGAGCCGATCTCTTTGTAAAGTGGATTTGTTTCACATGCGTAAAATATCATAACAAATTCGAACGTGAAGTACGCTTCTATGAACTATTTAGTTTAATGGAAGTCTCTTTTACCCGAAAATTTAGCCTAGATGGAAGTGACGACACGTTACGCCTATGCATTAAGTCCTGTTCGCCCATAAACCGGCGTTATTACTTTCGTCAAGTGGCACATCGCAACACACTTCGCCACGAATAAAGTAACAAATCGCACGGCCATCAATGTAAGCGAGTTCATTTGAATTCTTTTGTTGCTAAAATGGATCGCAAGTTGATTATTATCAGACAGGCAAAGGTTATGAAAGAATTAAATTGATTCTTGACCTATACTGTGTGGCCTTTTCCTCCAAGGTTTACTTCATGTATAGTTAACACTTTGATCATCTGTATTATGTTCACTGTGATTATGTGTTAAAATAATAATAATCAAATCTAAAAGCGGAAATATTGCGACTGTCAAATGTTAAAAGCATGTACTTCCAGACTGTAGTAAAATTACAATCAGTACTGTATCCATGCCAACATTGTTGATGACATTCTAACAACGCATTTTAAGTACAGGTTATAACATGGAAAACAATGCTCTTCCCATATACATAGCAAACAAACACTCAGATCACCTTGTGTGTTCGATAAAAACAACAAAGCCTACCGTCGCTTCTCTCTAAATTAACGGAAGCTATGCACTAGTCACACACTCAGTACATTAATTTACATAATAAAAATTGAGCGGAATGATTTGTAAGATAACATGCACCGGAAATATGCATAAACACTACCATGTTTGTGAAGAGATATTATAAATTTACATTGACTGTTGCATTGTTGCAAATCTACGCTTTAAGTCCTAAAAAGCTAATTTTATGTTATTTAAATGCATTGGTTTCGTGCATATATCAGGGAAATACTCGCGAAATGAACATTTATGTTCGCACAATATAACAACAACAAAATACGGAAAACAATAAACAAATCATAGAGACTTGTACAGACAGAAAATAATCAAACTCCATAACCACGACCAAAACTGACAAGTTAGAACAGTTAGAATCACTTCAAATTTTAAGTGTGTTTTAATTTATGCATTGTTATAAACATTGTTGATATGCACATGCATGTCAAGTTTTATACTCTGAACCAATAAAGATGCGGACGTAAGTGGATCAGCAGGCGATTAATAACATCTACCTTGCGGATGATTCCAAAGAAAGGCAATTTATTAAGATTGCCCTGCCTTTCTCAGTATCCGCAATAATTAAACAATTCGCTGCCTAACCATTGGAATCATTGAAACATGTTTAGCGGGTTGGTATAATTTAATGTTTTATTAAAGCATAAATGCATACCATGCAAACTAGAGCTTATGAATAACTTAAAAAGCAGATTTTATTCATGGTTCATGGTAATTGTTAGCATTTTGTTTAGAATGCTTAATGGAAAATGTTTTCAAATCGAAATAAGCCTTAGTTAAATTTGATTGGAAACGATTTTTCATGCATTTAGTTATCATAACATAAGTTCACCAGCAGCATATTAAATGATAAATATGACGATTTGAGAGCAGAATATAGCTTTGAAAAAGGGCCAAGAAAACAAAATTAAAATCAAAAGAATAAGCGTTCAAGCGGTAGCTCATTAGAATTTGCGTCTTCGTTCACCGAGTATGAATCCTGGTAAACCCACGTTTTTTGTTATTTTTTTCAATCGATATAATTTCTATTTATCATACTTTCGAGTATGATACTTTCATATACATGTATGAAGAGAGCAACAAACATACGCTATTCGATGAGAGTGGAGAACACTCGGTAGATATTAGTTTGTAGATCATCCTTTTGTCTGTATGTCTGACTGGATCTTAAATAAATAGTTAAAATTTAAAATAAAATATTGACATTGCCTTATTTCTTTATAAATTAAATCATTCAAATAATAAGGTTGATGTTAATCGTTTTGTAAATTGAGTTATATATCTGGGAAACAATTCGGATACTGCTTGGTGTACAGTAATTACAAGCAACATACATGTTTTTGACCTGCTATAATACAATTTGTTTTCGAATTGTTTTGTTTAATCCTATTTTGTTCATTTTGCTACATCAGTTATTGTATGCCAAAGGTCTTATCGAAACGCATTTAATTCGCACAAAACTCTATATGATGCGATACAAAGTCACTGCCTGTTGGCACATCCTATGGAACTTAAAATAATAAGTTTATCATTTTAATAGATCTGACGCTTTTCTAATACTTTAGACCTGTTTAAGTCAAGGTCACTCACGATCATTATATACTTTATGGTCAGTGAATGTTATAAGTAATTATCAGAAAAGACAGCAATATAAACTTACTTAAACGTCCAGGATTGTATAGTGCTTTGGATTTACATAAAATACAAGCGTTTGGTGATATGAGACTGTTTGATAGTTGTCACCCTGTAGATTCATTATTTTTTTTTATATTAATTTTGCGTATGAACTTCGTTTGAACCCAACACGTGTTCAGACAATTCGAAACCAGATAATACAGTGTCAGTATTTCAGAATTTCAGATTAGTGTGAAGATGCTCATATAGCAGCTTTCGTTTCTGTAACAAATGTATGTACGAAGCAAGATACATTTCAATTCAACATGTTACTATTAATTCTGCCAACTGGTGAACATTATTTTACGTGGAAAAGCAACTCTCAGTTAATAAGAGATATTTTGATAAACAACACAGAAGCTAAATCGTTTGATAAACGTTTTATTAGTTTTAATAACACAAGTTTGCAAGTTTTTTTCCCGAATTTTAACAATAGAATTACATTTTATGTTATCTTCAAAACGATGATCAAAGATATAAATAAATAAATAAATTTTATTTATAAATGGGCATGTGCTTGTGAAGTAAAGGAATGATTAGAAAAAAATCAGGTTTTGAGTGAAATATTTGTTAATATCCTCTAGTTTTTATTTTTATGGCAAGTTAATGGCAAGTTCCATACAAAAGAGGATACGTTAAATATAAAGCATGAACTCAAATTAAACTAACGATTGTCGCTTTTTAAAACTAATTGATTATATTTGCATACGTAAATGGTAAAATTCAGATCCCATGAATTGATTCAAAAGCGAATTAAAGACAAACTCCTTTTAAGATCAATGTGGGATAAATTATATAAAATTCACATTGATAATTACAATTGTACGTTATTGTTTTAAGAATGGTGTATATTTATCTGTGTGAGTAATGCGTGTGTTTTTACAAGAACGGATTGTGGAAGTCATACGCTGGACTTCATGCAGAGCAAAGACCATGAGCGGCAAGGAATTATTGAAACAGGGTGAGTTAACGACGGCAGTTTGGAAGCATTTTTAAGCATGTGCCTTATGTGAACGAAACTTGAAACTTGCTTATTTGATTAAACGCCTATATATATAGTATGTTGTGACGTTTACATGTTCACAGAAAAACCTCTTCAAAACGTATTTTCTCATGGTTTTAACGTTTGATATGAACACAGAAGTAAACTATTTAGCAATACGCTGTGGGACGATTACGTTTGTAATTTTTGGAGTTTTGTACCTTTATTTGTCAATTTCATAGCGTAAAATATATGTTTATATATATATATATATATATATATATATATATATAGGTTGCACTTAAAAATATATTTATTTGTAGCTATGATTCTCTGGATGTATTTATATTGAAAATTTCTGTTAACTGCTTAAAAAACTGCTTAAAAGCATGGCATCACTGTAAACTTACACTAATCGGAAAAAACACAGTATTGAAAACGTTTGCACTTCCTAAATTAATTTATGTATTAACAGTTCTCCCAAATCCACCAAATGATATTATTAACGATATAAAATCAGCAATATTTAATTTCATATGGGACGGCAAGCCTGATAAAATAAAACGAACTCAAAGTATCCAATTAACGAACATTGACTCATTCTTGAATGCAATCAAATGCAGCTGGGTTAAAAGATACCTAGATAATACCAATACGAGTAAATGGAAATTATTCTACCAGAAAATCCTAAAACAAATATGGTGACTCCTTACTCTTTGAATGTAACATCAGCAATACTATCTTACATGAAATTGCAAAGGAAAACATATTTCTAGCTGATGTTCTATCAGCATGGAGTGATGTCACTCATAACCTAGAAACAAAAAACAACAGTAAAACAATTTTATAGAACAATAAAGACATAACTTCAAACAATAAGACGTTTTTCTATAAAGATTGGTTTTAACGAAGCATTAAATATGTCGACCAATTATATGACTACAGAATAAAAGATTTCTACTTGTTTGATGATATATGCTACATATACGGAATACCTTCAAATAATTTTCTGAAGTACTACACACTAATCAAAAGTATACCAATACATATTAAATCTGAAATCAATACAAATAATACACCATGTACTCAAACAACATTCGTAGAAAACATACTTGGAAGAAAAAACAAAAAATTTAAAATATTTTACACACTACCAATTAAAAACCCTACAGAAAACTCCAAAATCCGAAATAAATGGCAAGTCCTTTTCGGAGAACAGGAACTTAATTGGAAACACATATTTACCATGCCATATAAAGCAACTATTGAAAGCACACTGAGAAATTTTCAATATAAATACATCCATAGAATTATAGCTACAAATAAATATCTCTTTAAATGCAAATTATCTAACTCAAATATGTGTGACTTCTTCGGTGAAAACATTGAAACTATAGAACATCTGTTTTGGGAGTGCAAACACATCCAGTCTATTTGGAATCAATTAATATCTTTCTTGAACAACATCAACTAAACGTCAAACTATCTTTCTTAAATGTAAGTTTCGGAATTAACTCATTGAAATCAATAGACTATAATAATATTGTGAATTTTATTCTTATATTGATGAAATATTTTATCTTTAAAATGAAGTACAAAAAACAAGTACCAAATTTTAATTGTTTTGTCCATAGTCTTAAACTAAAAATCCAGATAGAAAAAGAAATAGCCTTCAGTAATGACACATTACAAATCTTTGAACAAAAATGGAATCGGATTCAATTCTCATAATATTTTGTCCACTCATATACATTTCACTCTAAATGTTAGTTTATCTTTCTAAAATAGTTTTGTTTATTTTTTTTATTTCTATTTTTCAATCTTACAAGATCATTGTGAATATACAATAAAACACACAAGTCCAGTATGCTTTCTTCCGACTTTATATCATTTTTCATAACTATTCCTCAGTTGTTCCTTTCTTTTCTCTCTAAAAAAATATATATTAGCATATCTTGTATAACATGTCTGAACTTTATTGCTTTGTACAATCCCTTTGTTGTATGATCATATACATGTATACATTGTATGTATTATATTGAATAAAAAAAAAGAAAAAAAAGAAGAACATTTCTCAGTGTGCTATCAGTAGTTGATTTATATGTCATGACAAATACTTGTTTCCAATTAAATTCTTTTTCTCCAAGAAGATTTTGCTATTTAGTATAGCTTTAGAGATTTCGGCAGGATTTTTAATTTGAAGTGTGTAAAATAATTTGTTCGTTTTGTTTTGCAATTATGTTTCATACGAATGATTTTTGAGTACATGGTGTGTTATTTGTATTGGTACCAGCTTTAATATGTACGGGTATACTTTTGATCAATGTGTAGTACATCAGGAAATTACTTGTAGGTATTCGGAATATGTAGCATAAGTTATCAAAAGAATAGAAGTCGTTTATTATGTAGTCGTACAAATGATCTACATATTTTATGTTTCGTTCGAACCAATGTTTATAAAAAAACGTTTTATTGTTTGTTGTTATGTCTTAATTGGTCCATTGTTTATTTTGGTTTCTAAATTATGAGTAACTTTACACCATGCTGATAGAACATTCGATAGAAATATATTTTTTTTGTTGAAATTTCATCTTAGATATTATTGTCGATATTACATTCAAACAGTAAGGAGTCACTATATGTTTTAAGAATTTTCTGGTAGAATAATTTCCATTTACTCGTATTGGTATTATCTGAATATCTTTTAACCCAACTGCAATTGATTGCATTCAGGAATGAATCTATATCCGTTTGTCTGATACCTCCATATTAAACTGATTGAATTAATTGAGTTCGCTTGATTTTATCAGGTTTACCGTCCCATTATGAAATTACATATTTCTGATTTTATATCTTCAATAATATCATTTGGTGGGTTTGAGAGAACTGTTAGTGTGTAAATAAATTTAGGGAGTGCAAACGTTTTCAACACGGTGTTTTTTCCGATTAGTGTAGGTTTACGATGCTGCCATTATTTTAAACAATTTTTAAATTTGTGTAATTAAGGCAATATGTTTTTTAGAATTGTTTCATTTTCATTGTTTGTAAAGGTTATTCCTAACGTTGTTGCTTAGTCTGATGTCCAGTTGAATTCCTTTTCTTTTTTAAGATGAATATGACTTTGTTTAAATGAACCTACTCGTAGCACATTGCTTTAATTTTGTTTAGTTTAAGACCCGATGCCATTTCAAAAAGGGTTAGCGTTTCTATAAGATTATTGAATGAGTCACTACTGTCATTTAAAAAATTTGTTGAATCGTCAGCAAATATGGACTTTTTAATTTATTCGTCAGATTCTAGCGAATTTCCCTTTATATGTTTATTTGATTGGATAAAGTGTGAAAGATACTCGATGCATATAATAAATAGCGAGGATGAAAGTGGACATCCTTGTCTTACCCCTCGTTCGATGTTAAAACAATTTGAGAAAAAGCCATTGTTAATAATTATACTGTTAATATCGGTATAAAATAGTTTAACCCATTTAGTTAGACTTTTATCGAAATTTATATTTTCTAAGCAAAAGAACATACACGAATGACCAAGTGAATCGAATGCCTTTTCAAAGTCTGCGAAGAATATTTGACCAGAATTATTTGAATTGTTGAAAATTTTTATGCATTCTTGTATAAGACGAACGTTTTCACCAATGTAACGTCCTTTAATGAAACCAGATTGAGATCTTGAAATGATTGATTGTAATATTTTATAATTCTATTTGCTATACTTGAAGTTGCTATTTTATAATCATTGTTCAGTAAACTTATCGGGCGCCCGTTTGACAAGGATTTTTTTTAAGGTTTTAAAATGAGTGATATTATACCTTGTTTTTGAAGCGTAGTAAAGTTTTCGTTGCTATATGAATAGTTTAGTGAATTAATTAAATGTGTTTTAACACCATTCCAGAATATTTTATAAAATTCGATTGTGATGCCATCAGATCCTGGACTTTTGTTATTTTGCATTTATTTTAGTGCTAATCCACATTCATATTCATGCTGTGCACTTGCTGGTCGAATTATTCCATTGAGATGTGTATGATAAATTCCTTCTTATACTTGTTTTTTTATGATATTTTATGATTATTTCATGTTCAATGGTTTTGGTATCCTTTGCGTTTGTTTCATGTAAATGTTTTTCAAGTGTTTTAATGATTTTGATGGTTTTAGTTTCAAGTTTGTGTGTTTCTTTTTTAAATGATGTGTATCTAATTGTTGTGTTATGTATACTTCCTTTTATTACTTCCCATAAGGTGTTTGGGTTCGCATCTTTATTATTTTGAAATGTATTTAATATTTCTTGTTTTATTTGCGTTTGATATTGTGTATCTAATAAGATGCTGTTATTAATTTTAAAGTATCCTGGGCCTCTTTCAGGTTGTATTTTGTGCAGTTTAAGTTCAACTAGAGAGTGGTCAGTCATAAATTCTGGTTTTATGCTACATGTTTCAATAAAATTGCAAAGTGACCCAGATATTAAAAAATAGTCTAATCTACAAAATATTGTCGGTTTTGTGTTGAAGTGCCAGGTTGAGTATTATACCGCACTCGTGGTGAGGCTGGCAAAGGAATCCCCTCCTGCTCTGAACAATTCAGAAGATATGCCACAACACGTTGAACCTCGTCGAAGCATAGTGCGTGCCTAGGACGTCTGCCGAGTTTCCGTGGTTTCTTGCCACAACCCCATGTTCTAACATGTGCGACATAATACCTTACAGTGCACTTCTTCCGATATCATAGCACCCATAAAATGTTCTTCGACACTGAACTTTAATGTGTATCTTTTACGTCGTAAACAACACAGAGTTGCTTTTATCGCATATTTTGCTTGATATGTATATCTAAGAAAATTGAATCTAATTATCCAACATTTTAAATCAATAGAATTTTAATGTGCAACAATTTGCTTTTGAGTTTGGTTGTTCATTAATATTCTTATTTTTGGGGAGTATATATCAGCACGGGAAAGCAGCAATATGTCCATCATCACATTGCCAAAATGTAAGAACTCTTAATGCTTTCTAATATTCATGGACACAAACACAGCTCGATACCTATTCCAACAAATGTTACTCGCGTAAATCAATCAAGAAAGAATGTATTTATTAGTGTGCAAAATAAAAACTCCCATGGGTTGGAAATTATCAGGTTGTACAGCGCTTTTACATTTTTCAGTTATAACGACAATAATTTTAAGACTAAGTCAAATATGTCTTTATTAAACTACACCCTTTCTTAAGTAGTTTCATTATAAACCGAACATCCTAATTCAATCGCTCAATAATTGCTGGCAAATACTGATAAGTAGACAAATACGCATAGTAAAACACCCATGAACACTTTTCATCCTACAAATACACATGCATTATTGGAAACATAACCACTATTATACTTCCACTACATTTCTTCTTTTCTTTTATTTATCGCATTCTTATGTCTCATGTCATTGAATATATTCAAGATGATTTGTTGTAATAATCGATCTCTTGGTTCGATGTTGCAATTATTTGTGTTTGTTATTCCGTCTTTCAAATATGTTTATTTCCAGACTAGACTCAACAAAAATCAAGTTGTGCTTCACAATTAAAAATTAGTATTATAATGTTCCATTTAAGTTTTATGTAGTTTTATCATGACCCTTTATGTTTTCTGTGGAAATATTACAAGCTTTTTCAGTCGCATACAAGCATTATAATAAATAACGTACACGATGAAAAGTGCAAATGACTTCTAACAAACTATACATGGATTTTAAATACATGTTTACTTTGTTTTTCGACATACACTATTTTATCGTAATACTTTATTTTAATTTTATTTCATAAGTACAAATTGTGAAATCATCTAAACAACAGGAAAACAACATTATAGGGATTAAACCGATATATTAGGTATTTTAAAGAAAATTTAACATTGTTCAAATATTATATCGGGCTTTGTTGGATTTCCTTTACCGATGGATATCCGTTGAAATCTGCACATTAATGTTTAATGAGAAATGTTCTGTGTGAAGGATATTTAAGCCGGTATGATTGCTTTGTAGATACTCGTCATTGCAATAACATCAGCGGGATTAGTAATGGATTAAGGTGGTATCTTTTTTATGTTGTTTCTTATGTGTATCCCGCTGATTTCGCTTACTTACAACAAACAAACTAACTCGTTCCACATTGGAACGATCAAACTCTTCATGGAACCGGCATAACATATAGCAAGGTATTTGCGAACAACAATATTGTTTTTATCATACATGTATATACATTTTCAGCTGACATGTTTATAAAGTCGTATCTGGTTTTTATATAATATCCGCATAATATTCATCAATACAATTAAGGATAAATTATGAATGTATGAATTTGCTACATATCAAAATTAACAAATTCAATACTTATAATATATTATTAATAAATTCGATACTCAATTAAGTTAAAAGCGTCGATGTTTGCAGGTTAAAATAATATGCGAGCCAAAATGACAAAAATATATGAGATTTACCTTTTACGTTTTTTTATTTTATTTATATGATTTATTTTAAAGTTTATTATTCCGTTCTCTATTGACATCGCTCATCTGGGGTACCTTCTACGCATCTTAATACCAATTGTAATTTATATGGAAAACAATTACGATAAATGTAACATGATCATGAACCAGAACTGCACACCATTGTTTATTCAACGATCATTAACGATAATCCAAATATATTTATAATAAATACTTTGATGAATACTTGAGCATTTTAAATACGATGTATTTAGCTTAAATGTGCGCCGGTATTTAGCTTAAATGTGCGCAGGTCGGGATTTCCTTTTAGGTTGTTTTTAAATAAAAAAAATGTCTTCAAGACCAGCGAGTGACATTGTAGACATGCTTATCAGTATCTGTAGGGGTAAACCATCATCATCATCATCACCATCATCACCATCATCATCATCATCATCATCATCATCATCATCATCATCATCATCATCATCATCATCATCATCATCACCATCATCATCATCCTCATCATCCTCATCATCATCACCATCACCATCATTATCATCATCATCATCATAATCGTCATCGTCATCGTCATCATCATCATCATCATCATCATCATCATCGTCATCGTCATCGTCATCATCATCATCATCATCATCATCATCATCATCATCATCATCATCATCATCATCATCATCGTCATCATCATCATCATCATCATCATCATCATCATTATCTTCATCATTATCATAATCATCATCGTCGACTTCGTCGTCGTCGGTAATCGTCGTCATCGTCGTTGTCATCGTCGTCGTCGTTATCGTTGTCGTCGTCATCATCATCATCATTATCATCATCATCATCATCATCATCATCATAGTCGCGTCTGGTGACTTGTCCAAATCAAGCCAACTTTCGTCGTATGACGGTCGCCAGTAGGAGCTCATGTGGACCAACAAGTGTTGCAGTTATGTTCCGGGCGTACTCGTTGGTATTGTGCTCCGTATAGGAGATGCGTAGAAGTCTTTGAGACATTTACGTTCAAATATTTGTATCGTGCGTTCTGTGTTCACGCGAAGCGTCCATGTCTCGCAGTTGTAGAGAAGGATGCATACTACGAGTCACTTTTAGAGCCTGGATGCTGATGGAACTGCTAGTCCACAACCTGCTCAGTCTGGCCATCGCTGCGGTCGTCATGGAATTATAATTTGGACCTCAGCGTATGTGTATACGCGAGGGCATAAAAGCTCTTCAACTAAACCATTACATTAAATTGCCTTTGTATTTTAACTGAAGGGTAATTATTTTAGTTATGCATAACCAATATTTATTTAATGGGCATGTCAACCTACAAAGTAAATGTACTCAAACGATTTCTGATTGTACGATAAAGAATGCATGTTATATTCGATATTATCATATTTAAGCCCAGGTTGTTTTGCACGACCATGCTTCTGTATTGTTTATTATTATAGAGGTGCTCAAGTGTACCATGGAGACGAAAAATCAAGTCGCCAACGCTGTAAATTTTCAAAAATATTGTGGTTTTGAAGTTAGCAAAGTATGAGCTAAATATAACGCTATTTTAATGAAAATGACAATGAAGATTTTTGAGAGAAACATTAAAAGGACATAACTGAACGATATGTATACGTGTAGAGTTATTAAAAACTTAAAACATGAAAACACAATACCAACCCACCTGTAACGATATGATACACAAACTTCGTTTAAAGCGCATTTGTATCGATCGTTATTATTTTTGAACCATAACCACTGTATATATTCAACGTTAACCAGTACATACATATTTGGTATTTGCGATTGAGCTCTATAAATCTTCAATACGAATTACCGAACAAAGACAATAAACAATAACAAGTAGAAGCAACAGCTGGTGTGTTTGTTTGCACCTTGCGTTATTGTTTGCATAAACACAGATATGAGCGTATACAAACTATTCAGATATTGTGTACGTTAATCAATAAAAGCTTTCTAGTATGTTCATTGGCCAAAACAAAACTAAACAAGATACTCAAATACTTTTTACCAGTACTTATACGGAGCATTTTATTACCATGGCTTCTACGAACGATACCGGTTGAGATTGTTCATAAGAGTTTGATTATGTTTTATCACGAGCGAATCCAAAACGCATTTCTTGTTTTGCTTGCAATGCAAATAGTTCAAGTAGTTTTTTTATTACAATGGTAATGCGGCATTCGATCAACACAAGCTAATATCGTTTCTGTTCAATTTTACATCACACTCGGAACGATTTGGTTGAGAGCTCCGTCCACCATTATATCTATGCATACTGATGACGAATGTGCCCTTTATGCACTACTGTACATTCATATGATCAGATATAAACATTTTTAGGACGCAAACTGGTGATATAGTGTCTGACAGATTTGGAACCGGGAGGTTACGAGTTCAATCCCAATTGTGGTTTGGAATTGTTCTGGCTGAGTTACATTGGCGCCAATCGTAAAACACCCACCATGTGGGTCAGACGTTCCTCATATGCAGATGATATCGTACTGCTATCAGAGACTGAAACTGGACTTCAAAACGGATTAGACTTGCTAGAAGCTTACTGTGAAAAATGGAAGCTATGTGTAAATACTGATAAGACCAAGATTATGATTTTTAGAAAAGGTACACTAAGAAAAAACGTTGTTTTTACATATATGGAGAAAAATATAGAAATTGTTCAACATTTTACTTATCTTGGGATTGTCTTTACAACAGGGGGCTCTTTTAATGGCACGTTTATTTCACTGACAGGCCAAGCTATGAAAGCTATTTTTAAGTTAAAAAGTTGTTTTACAAGATTTCCCACAATGTCAATAAGTCACAAGTTAGATTTGTTCGACAAATTAATTGCACCAGTCTTAAGTTACGGATCAGAGGTTTGGGGGCTAAACAAAAATATCATACAAATAGAAAGAATACATTTAAAATTTTGCAAAGAACTACTCGGTGTAAGGTCTCAAACACAAAATAATTTTGTATACGGGGAACTGGGCAGAACCCCATTGAAAAATAAATTTTATATAAATGTTATAAAATATTGGTTTAAAATATTACAAATGGAACCAATTAAATATGCAAAAATAGTATATAATACCATGGTAGAAAATGTAGAAAACAATAATGATACCAAGTCATGGGCATATAATGTTAAGATTTTATTACAATCTATTGTTTTTTTCCATGCGTGGATATATCAAGGTGTTGGGGACATAGATATGTTTCTTCTCGCGTTTACAGAAAGAATCAGAGATGTATTTTTACAAAATTGGATAAATGAATTAAACGAGTCAACACGATCTATTTCATATACTATGTATTCTATTTTTAAGTTACAACCATATTTATACCAGGTTAATATAGACAGTTGTAGGACTGCATTATCAAGATTAAGAATGTCTGCACATAATTTAGAAATAGAAGCTGGTAGATGGAAAAAAACAATACCTACTCCACGTGAAAATAGAACATGTTGTATATGTCATAAGTTAGAGGACGAGGAATGCCAACTTTACACTGAATTAAGAAAAAACATACATTAACAAATATTACTATGTCAGACCAAACGTACCGAAATTTATCGAACTTCTTCAGTGCAATAATAGTAAAATAAATAGAAACCTTTCAATTTTTGTTAAAAAAGCTTTCGAATTGAGAAATACATACTATACATATTATGAATAATTAAACAGTATTAAAAATACATACCTCTCACACGCTCACCTAACACATATCATAGATGGCAATCCATCTTTTCTATGTTTTTCTCAGCCTCTTTTTTCAACACCGATGAAAACACACACCACTATTTTTTAACCAAATTGGTAGAAAAACAATTTGTGTCAAGAAACAGTAGTTGTACCTGAAATAGACAAAAATACACTGGTATTACAAATAGATACAACATAACACACAATTATGTTTATTAGGTGTATTACAAACATAAGAATCAAATAAACGTCATTAGTAAACATCATATTTTATTAACATGTAAGTCAGTATATGTATATTGCTCATTTTTATGTACATGTACATGTATGTATCTAAGTTTATAACAGTTGTCCATCATATACCATGCTACTTTATTCTATGTTGTTACTAAAACTTACAAAATATGCAAAATTTGTAAGGTTTACTTATTTTGTGAACGCAAATACAATGCATTTGTTTACCACATAACAAATAACAACAGATAAATGTGTGCTCTAATTGTCTAAATGTGTTACTTTTAAATCTTCAAAAAAATTTTTTTTAGCATGATGAATTGGCCATCACATATCAAGCCACTCAATTGTATCATTAGTATATAGATAGAGTTCTATCATGTGTAGTAACCTAATTCCTTGAATTAGGTTACTCGACTATCATGAGTCATGAGCAAAATTACACACTTATTAAATCAAAGTTGGTCAACTTTACACATGCGCCTCAACCTAACGTTTTGATTTCGGGTTAGGTTGTCAAGCTTGTAAAACTGTACCACACTTACAACGTTGACTTACCATGATAAAATCCATTTAACTGTATTCACGACGGTAGTTAATCCGATTATTTCCAGACACATTGCTCCACTTATAAATCGATTGTGTAACGGACGCACGCGTTAATATATCTGATAGTAAAATCGTTATGAGCTTAAATATGAAAGGCTACACAACACCAACATCAATTGCAAAATACACATGCACCAATTACATTACCAAGGTTGTAAAAATGTTATATGATACCAAATATTTGTATACATATATTTATGCGTGTGTGTGTGTATATAACAAATGTTATTTTGTAAACTGTTAAACATGTATGTAAATATATATGTAAATAACCTTTACTGATAAATGTACCTGATATGTACATGTACCTGAAATCAAACACTATGGCACGCATACGTGAGTTTTTCTATATTTTTGGCTTTCTAACAAGGAATATACAATTTCCAACCCCCCCACACACACCAAAAAAAAGGCTACCTAGATCTAATATCCATTTTGTGTTAACTCACCTTTGTGTCTCAAATATATACTAAATATACCGTTCATATCTAAATTTACACTTTTTAATATATAAACTCTAGTTACATTTCATTAGAATAGAACTTACATTTTTCTCCGAAATGACCCAATAACCCTGGCCTGAGACAAATACACGTTATATGAATTTTTTATACTTTTTCCTTCCATTGCTTCCAAACGTTTATTTATCTATTTATCTTTTATTGTATTTTCACAATCAAAACTACATGCTGATGTATCAGCATATATCTAACAGATATCTAACATGATGCAACATATCTCACCATTAACCGGTTATATGTTTCTTTGTCATGTGTTACATGCGGAATGATGGGCATATTGCCTCTTTTCCTGAATAAGCATCTACATTATGTTATATTTTCCTCAGTACATGTATTATTCTGTACTACGAATTATAAAACAAATGCTTTATTATTGGATTGTTAAACATTTCACTTGTTCATATGCCTTTGCATTTTCATAGAGAATATATTGTACTTCATAACATTGTGTAACAATATGCATGTTTTATTATGACCTTGACTTTGATATGTGTAGAACATCTTTAGTATACTTTTGTGTACTCATGGGCATTTTCGCCCCGATGTATTTGGAAATAAATCCTATGTCGTGGCTTTAGGAAATTCGTGGAAGAATTTCACAATTGGAGGGTGTGTTTGTAGCAGGGTTCGGTATAAGGAGAACTTATACTGCCTTGCTATAAGAGCTAGCTTTTATAGCGATAATTATCATCTGCCATATTTGAAACCGGGAAATCCAAGATTCGATCCCCATGGTTGTCGGGGATTCGTCTGGCTAAGTTACATTATAAGGTACACTGAGATCGATTTAGCAACATAATTGCCAACAAATTGTTGACATTAAGTACTAAACAATACCGCATACTATAGGTTTAAGAATATCTTATTTAATTTTTATTACAACTAAGTAATATATTGTGAAACAATTATATTGTGATACTGTGTTATGTCATTCAATATAGCCCATCTTATTAACTTTAATTAACTGTTGAAATGTTCGTACCAAGAAACAGATCTTAAAATTTGACATACGTCATGAAGGCATAGTAACGCCATCTTATGTTTGACAACTGGTGTGCAAAGCAGGTTTTTGTTGACGATGTAAATTATTTTAATACAATTTAGCTTTTTAGTTGAATTACCGTATAAATCGGAAATAATAAAATAACAAAATGATTCAATTGGACGCTCAATATAACAAAACAAACAAAGGTGTGTGCAATGGGCACTTTCCATAAACATTCAAAGAAAATATGCCTTAGGAAGACGGAACTTTTGTATTGCTTAACAATTCAAATAAAAATATATCTTTAAAAAAATATTAGTTACATTTATTCAGTCAATATTCGTTATTCAATAAGTTAAGTACATGTAATGACAAGCTGACATAAAATGAAAAATGAAGCTTAAAGCAGTTAATCAAACAGCGGCCTTTGTATTTAACTTTCTACGATTTTTTGACGATTTAGTATGGAGTATTGAACATACAAGGTGGTCATGAAATCGCTCATGACCGATTGGATTGCTTTAAACAATTGTATTTTTTTATTTTTTCGGACATAAAGAATACATTTTTGCGCTCGGCAGAAGAAAATAATACATGTCATATAAACAACGGCATTGTTCTGTATGCATGAACCAATAAAAACATGAAGATAATGTTAGTATGAGCATATAGCCGGGGTTGATATGTAACCACTCGGAATGAATGGTGTATTTGCTCATATTAAATAGTTGGTCATTTATGGCATGAAATAATACAAAACGTACACGAACAGAGTGCACTTATAGGACACAATGCAAGCGTAAAATGTTTGCTGATTAAATTCACGTGTGCAAAGCTTACTAAACAAGCGTTATTTCCTGTACAAAGTCAAAGCGAAAAATAAACAATTGATCTGTACGACATCATTCATAATGTGGTTATTATCAAGCAGTTTCACAATAGTAAGCAGTCTTTAAATCGAGTTCAAACGGGATTGACAAAAATGCTCGATTTATCGAAGGCTCTATAATAGCATTTAATTGGTAGAACGGCTCTTTATTATTTCCTTGCTCAATATTTTGCGCCCATTCTCTCATCATTGGAAGACGCTGCCCACTTCAAACACTATCGGAAAAGTGATCGCGTTTATCATCAGTGGTGCCTCCTTTGATTTCAGTTTAAAGCTGGGACGTATGATTGGCGCATCGGATACAGCTTGCAACAAGCAAACCGTGAACGCTTGGCTCCAGAACCCAACATTTGAATTAACAATATTTCTTCGGGCGTGCTCACTGCTTCGATGTGATTAATTTGTTTCGTCGGGATTATCTAAATGCAGGTACATATAGAATTGTACTAAAACATCGACTTTTTCCCAAAAATTATTCGATAAGCTGTGTGTATATATTGTGTATATATTCGTTGTGAGCTTATTCTGTACATTTTGGATCTTCTAGCTAAACCATTGCACCAAACTTATTTATTGTATGATGACGTAAGAATATATTAATTGAATTATTATCCGGAATACATGTATGTTTGTTGATACAAAAATTCTCTTTTTTAATTATTGAATTAAATATTCTTGCATTACCAAAGGTGAATATTTCTGATTTAAAATTAAGCCGTAATTGGTAAATACGCTTTAAATGAGAAGCTTATATCAGCGAATTTTCTTCCCCAATTGGGAAAAATACCTGTACCATACCAATTGAGAAAAAATAGCTCGAAGAACCCTGAAATTGGGAAAATTCGCGTCGTGAATCTCGAAATTGGGAATTATGGGTATTTTTAATTGCTTGGTATCAATAGCACAAATCAACACAAATATTGATTTACATTCATTTTGGCTTGAAATGTTCAGTGTCAGTGCTCATTTTAATTGTTAACTTGCAGATAAAAAAAAATGATGAAATTTTCCTGTCTTTTTGGAATTGTTAAGACTGCAATTGGGAAATTTGTAGTTTTTCTGCAATTGGGAAAGTATCTTTTAAGGGTACGTTATAAGCAAGGGAAAAAAATCGCTGTATATGTGTGAGATTTGAGGACCAAAACACTCCGACCATCCTAGCCGGCCACTTTGTGACAGTTTTAATGTGCTTTTGTGTAGCGTTCTGTTGTTTTGAAAATGTATCACTTAACAAATATAAATGACCTAGAGCTGGTTATGTATAGGCTATTACATCACTGTGGGCTATCAAAGGTTTTATCGAACGAGTTGATTGTGTGACGTTGTCTGTCACGTGATCATAGCGGGCGTGCTATTCAATATCACTCATTTATTCAGTGCTAAACAACCCTTCGGAACAACACAACCATGTACTTTTTATTTATTATATACGTTCCTTTCCATGAAAACCAACGTGTCAAGTCATGAGCGCAACAAAGGATGCATACAATCAAAATTAAACGTTGCATAATGTTTAACTACATTTACACGTCATGATGGTGTCGTTCAAAAGTCCAGTTTTTCACACTGTAAAATATTGAATTTGTATCATATTACTTATATTGAATGGCGTAAAATATCACGTTATTTGAGTCAGATTATCATATCGAATTTCATACACAAAGCGTTATCCACTTCCATCATACGCCATGCACTTTGTTTTTACATGCGAATGGAACACCCTTATGTGTAGATCCATAAAAGGTTATATATCCATAACATTAACTGCTATAGAAATATGCTTCAAGAATATAATTATTTTATTCCGAGCGCAAGGATCACTATTGGAAGAACCGTTATTTGTTGACAATTTAATTGTTCTATTTGAAATTTATTGTTAAAGCTGCAAATTACATTTGAAATATTTCGTTATTATCATCATTATGATATATCCGTGTCTGAATTCAGTGTTCACTGTCAACTGATATTTTACTGTTTTACTCGATAAGGTGTATGTACTTCTAATCGAAAATCTATATGTCACTGGGCCAGTGACACATATAATATTGTTCAATTGTGATATTAAAATCAACTGTGAAATCTTTCAATTTACTTTAATATTATTGTATTTAATAATGTACCTTTTAAATTCTAGTAATAGCAATACATGTTCTTGTGCGCATATAAACCGATGTACTAAATCAACTATTTAAAGTGTGAATTAGCGCGTCATAAAAACAACAGTTGAAATGGTCCTATTTATTTTGCCATGTTTGTTTATAGGTTTCATTTGTATAGTTGTATATAATAATAATAATAAAAAAATACTTATTATTATTATTATTATAATTATTGCAATTTGTGCATGATCATGCTATTTGGTTTACATACTACAGAAAAATACATCAATTTACAAGGAAATATGTTTGTAAGGGATTTTCCTTACTTGTTTGAAGCATCTTTGCCGTCCAACTTACGCAGTCAACCTTCAAGCTATTCTCAAAGTTAATTCATTTTTCCCTCATAGCAAAGTTGTGCATGTATAAAAATGGTAGAGAGTTAATATTGAAAACGTCATTATTTTTAAATGCAAATATATTTTTTGATTCTAATAAAAAATTATATAAATATTAATATTATATAATATTTTTATAAACATTTTCATTTTCTTTAGATACCAAACATACACCTTCACTAATTTAGAAATTAAACCGGCTGTTTGTGTAGGAATGTCTAGTTATATTTTACAATGACAGACAAACCGACCGACAGACCGACCGACCGACCGACAGACACAACTTTCTAAGGGACTACAAAAGCGTCAAAATCTGTATCTAAGTGTTAAAGGGTTAAAAAGGTCGATAGGATAAATTAAGTCTCACATCAATTTTGACATTTACCTTTTCACAAAACACAAAGAACTTGCATTTGACAGACATAATTGACATATTCATATTTTAATCAAAACATATTCATGAATTGCGTGATAATTTTACAAGTTACAGAATCTTCATGGTTAAAAAATATTTTGCTACGACAAAGACATGTCTATCAAAAACGTCATTGGCCTAAGGTTCACTTTCATTACATACACAAATTATGTATGTAAAAAATGCCAGAACACCTCACAGAAACACAAGTATTGTATCTTTTAATATTGAGCATGCATGAAATATGCTTACATCATGGAGAAGCTACGCTGTTAACCGGCGGTTTGTGTAGGAATGTCTAGTTATATTTACAATGACAGTCCGACCGACCGACCGACCGACCGACAGACAAACCGACAGACAGACAGACCGACAGACCGACCGACAGAGACAGATCGACCGACCGACCGACAGACAGACGGACGAACGGACGGACGGACGGACGGACCGACGGACAGACAAATAGACAGACAGACAGACACACAGACACACAGACAGACAGTTTATTCAGACTTAAACAATAGTACATCGTCTTCTTTTTTTTCAATATAAAACATATAATGTATACATGTATATGATCATAAAACAAAGGGATACTATGTAGCAGCAACAATGTTCAAACATGTTACACAATATATGCTTATATATATATTTTTTGACCTTGTGGTTTCCTTTTGATTAAAAAAAATTAAAAATATAAAAAATGTTAATAAGTATTTTATTCTTTAGTTGTTTGTGATAGGTGTTTGAAAAAAACAAAAAACAAACAACAACAGAAAAGTTATGAATAATGATGAGTTGCATAAAGTGGGTACAAAGCATACTGAACTTGTTTATGAAAGTTTAATGTTTTTCCATTTTTGTTCAAATATATGAAGTGTATCATTATTTAGGGCAATTTCTTTTTTCAATTTGGATCATCAGTTTTAAATAATTGATAAAACAGTTCATTGTAGGTACTTCTTTTCTGAATTTCATGCTGAATATAAAATATTTCATTAATATAATTATGTAATTCACAACGTTATTCACCACTTGTATTTTGAAGGTATTTACCCCCAAAGTAATGCCTACGAGAGATAGTTTAACATTTAATTGTTGTTTCTCTAGAAAGGTTGTCAATTGATTCCATAGAGGTTGAATATGTTTAAACTCTCAGAAAAAGTGTTCTATTGTTTCAATATGTTTACTACAAATATCACATAGATTTGTGTTGGATAGGTTGCACTTAAAAAGATATTTATTTGTAGCTATAATTCTCTGGATGTATTTATATTGAAAGTTTCTCAGTATGCTATCAGTAGTTGATTTATATGGCATGACAAATATTTGTTTCCAATTTAATTCTTTTTCACCAAGAAGGTTTTGCCATTTAGTTTGAGCTTTAGATATTTCGGCAGGGTTTTAATTTGAAGTGTATAAAATATTTTGTTTGTTTTGTTTTGTTTTGCAATTATGTTTTTTACGAAAGTTTTTTGAGTACATGGAATGTTATTTGTATTGATATCAGTTTTTATATGTGTGGGTATACTTCTGATCAATGTGTAGTACATCAGAAAATAACTTGTAGGTATTCCGAATATGTAGCATAAGTTATCAAAAGACTAGAAGTCGTTTATTCTGTAGTCGTATAATTGATCTACATATTTTATGTTTCGTTCGAACCAATGTTTATAGAAAAACGTTTTATTATTAGTAGTTATGCCTTTATTGTTCCATAATATGATTTTACTGTTTATTTTGGTTTCTAAATTATGAGTAACTTTACACCATGCAGATAGAACATTCGATATAAATATGTTTTTGGTTGAAATTTCGTCTAAGATGTTGTTGTCGATATAACATTCAAAAAGTAAGGCGTCACCATATGTTTTAAGGATTTTCTGGTAGAATAATTTCCATTTACTCGTATTGGTGTTATCTAAATATCGTTTAACCCAACTGCATTTGGTTGCATTCAATCTATATTCGTTAGTCTGATACCTCCATATTCTACTGATTGAACTAATTGAGTTCGCTTAATTTTATCAGGTTTACCGTCCCATATGAAATTACATATTTCTGATTTTATATCTTCAATAATATCATTTGGAGGGTTTGGGAGAACTGTTAGTGTATAAATTAATTTAGGGAGTGCAAACGTTTTCAACATGGTGTTTTTTCCGATTAGTGTAAGTTTACGATGCTGCCATGATTTTATTTTTTTTAAATTTTTGTAATTAAGGCAATATGTTTTTTAGAATTGTTTCGTTTTCATTGTTTGTAAAGGTTATTCCTAACGTTGTTGCTTCATCTGTTGTCCAGTTGAATTTCATTTCTTTTTAAAGATGAATATAACTTTGTTTAATTTACCTACTCGTAGCACAGTGCATTTAGTTTTGTTTAGTTTAAGACCAGATGCCATTCCGAAAAGGGTTAGCGATTCTATAAAATTATCGAATGAGTCACTACTGTCATTTAAAAAATAAGTTGCATCGTCAGCAAATAGACCTGTTTAATTTCTTCGTCGGGTTCTAGCGATATTCCCTTTATGTGTTTATTTGATTGGATATAGTGTGATAGATACTCGATGCATATAATAAATAGTGAAAATGAAAGTGGACATCCTTGTCTTACCCCTCGTTCGATGTTAAAACTGTTTGAGAAAAAGCCATTGTTAATAATTATAATATTAATATCGGTGTAAAATAGTTTTACCCATTATTAAGACTGTCACCGAAATTCATATTTTCTAAGCAAGAGAACATAAACGAATGGTCTATTGAATCGAAAGCCTTTTCGAAGTCTGCAAAGAAAATAAGGCCAGAATTGTTTGGTTGGTTGAAATAATGTATGCATCCTTGTATCAGACGTACGTTTTCACCAACGTAACGTCCTTAAATGAAACCAGATTGTGATCTTGAAATGATTGATGGTAATATTTTTATATATTCTGTTTGATATACTTTTAGTTGCAATTTTATAATCATTGTTCAGTAAACTAATAGGGCGCCAGTTTGATAAAAATTCTAAGTTTTTTTCCAGGTTTTGGAATGAGTGATATTATACCTTGTTTTTGGAGCGTAGTTAAGTTTTCGTTGTTAAATGAATAGTTCAGTGAATTTGTTAGATGTATTTTTATATCATATCAGAACATTTTTTAAAATTCGATTGTGATTCCATCAGATCCTGGACTTTTGTTATTTTACATTTCTTTTAGTGCTAATCCACATTCATATTCATTGAGTAATCCATCGCACAGTAGTTGTTCCTCTTGATTTAAAGCATGATGTGTATTTTTAAAAAGGGTGTTATTTTCATAACGTTTTCGTTTATAGAGGGTTTCGAAAAATGAGCGATGTTCTTCTAGTATTTGAGTTTTGTTTGTTATATCTTCGCCATTGACTACTAATTTGTGTACAGTTTTTTTGTTCACTTCTACGTTTTTCGATGTTTGCGAAGTATTTTGTATTTTTTTTCATTTTGTTCAACATGCTGTGCACATGCTTGTAGTATTATTCCATTAAGATGTGTATGATAAGTTCCTTCTAATACTTGTTTTTTTAATGTTATTTCATCTTAAATGGCTTTGGTGTCGTTTGTGTTTGTTTCGTGTAATTGTTTTTCGATTGTTTCAATTATTTTAATCGTTTCAGTTTCAAGTTTGTGTGTTTCTTTTTGTTTAAATGATGTGTATCTAATTGTTGTTTAACGTTTGTTTCCTTAATTACTTCCCATAAGGTGTTTGGGTTCGCATCTTTATTATTTTGATCTGTATTGAATGTTTCTTGATTTATTTGCGTTTAATGTCGCCGTGGTGTAATGGATATGGTGTCCGCCTAGCAACCGGGCGGTCACGGGTTCGATCCCCGCTGTTGGAGCGTTCTTTCGATCTCCCATATAGACACCAAGTACTGGTTCTAGGCCCAGGAAACGGACTCGAGAGCATTTCAAATAAGTAGGAATAACTTTATATGCAATCGAGCTAAAATGAATAGCTTTAAACTATTTGCGTTTGATATTGTGTAACTAATAAGACGCTGTTGTTAATTTTAAAGTATCCCGGGCCTCTTTCAGGTTGTATTTTGTGCAGTTTAAGTTCGACTAGAGAGTGGTCAGTCATAAATCCTGGTTTTATGCTACATTTGTCAATAATGTTGCAAAGAGACTCAGATATTTAAAAATAGTCTAATCTACAAAATATTGTTGGTTTTGTGTTTGAGTGCCAGGTGATTTGCTTTCGTTTGGATATACTGTACGCCAGATGTCTATCATATTGTAGTTTTCAATTATGTTATTTAAAATGTTTCTATTTTTAGGATGAGTATAAAGGTTTCCCTTCTTCTAATCTAATAATGGGTTAAGAACAGTATTGAAGTCACCACCGACTATTATGTTTTTATCTTGGTGTTTAATTATAAAGGATTGTAATGTTTCGTAGAATGTGGGATCATCTGTGTTTAGGGCCGTAAACGTTGATTAATGTTAATTGTGTTTCGTGTATTTTGATATCTAGATTATTTTAGTCATGCGGAAGATCTTGCTCGTCTGCCAATTATTATTTCATTAAAATTATCGACTGTGATCCCTATATTATTTTTTATCAGAAAGGCAATGCCTTGTTTATTAGTATGTTGTCCACTGAGATAGATGTCTCCGTCCCATTCATCTTTTAAGGTTTGTGCTAAAGTATTTGTTAAGTGATTCTCTTGTAAAAGGCATATACTGTTTTTTTCGTCTAACCATTTGAAGATTTTTATGCGTTTTTCTTTATTGTTTAGCCCTTTTACATTTAAAGTACATATTTTAATCATTTGTAAAGTTGGAGGGTGATTTAAATGATAATTTGTGTGTGCTTGTCCAGTTGTTTTCTATTTAAAAAAAGAGTCCAGTTGCTTTCTGTTATAAGACATAAGATGTCCATACATACAAACAACAAATTAAGAAAACAAAAATTATGGGTACAAAAAGATGAGTATTCCATAGAAATGAAGAAATAAAAAGAATTAATCACAAAAGTGAGAAAAAAAACGACTATATTCACTAAAGTGAACATTTTAGGGTATCTTTTTGACATCTAAGATAACCCGAATAAAAATAGCATATACAAGTCAGTAAATATAATCATAAATCACTATTTCAAGATAATATTCAATGCAAACAACTGAAGATACAATATACTTACTAATTTCCTTTTAGTCATATTTGGATTTTTTAACAATTGAATTTATCATAGTGCATTTTGTTGTGTTCGTATGTGTATGAATGTGTTCACAATTTTTTTTCATTAATAAAAAAAATTTCCCGTACATTGTGACAACCTAGTGCATGCTAGATTGCCGCTACGGTTACCAAGCGAAACAAAAAAATAATTATAAACTGTTTAGTATATATTCAGAGACGCCACTCTTTGGCAGTCTAAACACGAAAATCGAAAGTTTAGACAGCCATAATGGCCTATTTTTAGTGAATGTGTCGATGTGTGTAATAAAAGTATTTTCAGTGGGTGTGTGTATGTATGTAACAAAAATAGCAGTGCGTGTATGTGTCCGCGCATGTGTGTGTGCTCTTAATTGTGTATGACTGTGTTGTATTATAGCATGATACACCCATTAGCATATTGCCATCTCATGAAAACTTATATGTCTAATAGTATTGCATAACATAGTATACTATTAAATTTGACGCGACTACTGTAGATCTACATAAAACATTATCTCCAAACGCAACAAATAATTTGTTCTAACAATCACAGCAATTAAAGTAAAAAACACGTACAAAGCGTAACAACAACAATGCGTGCATATCTACAGTACTAGTAGGTTCATACAGCCTGAGTGGTGCATTCGCTAAAGATATAATTAAGGTATTTGTTAGTACAATTGAATACATTTGTTCATATAACATGTGTTCAAACTTTATGTTTTATACATATAATTTTGATTTCGTTATTTATAAGTTATAAAGATTTGTACTGACACGTGTACCATACGTGAAATATTAATAAATATATACACAAATCAACACAAATATATTGTTTTTGCTAAATAGTCGCAAAATTAAGAAAATAATATACATACAGAAATAGTTTGCACAACTCAAATGTTACTATTTCACAAACACAAAACAAAGCATAACAGCGGTTAAAGTGTTTTCATAACCAGACGTACAATGCATTTACCCAACAGAATTAACCCATTTATTATCAACCGTTAGCATTCAACCGTCTCATAAAAATGCTTGCATATTCCCTGACTTCCACTTGTTTAAAGGCTCTATAAAGGTCACAAATCCAATTATTATGCATATCAACTGGTCTAATTTTTACCGGATTTCAGTTACTCTTGCATAAAAACTGCTAATAACACAGCTTAGGTACAACGTTGTCAAGAATTATGGAAGATAAACCCGTTTCGTAATTGGAAGAAATGTTTACATTTTTGCAACTAACGTGATGTGTAGCCTCAGAGCGTTGACATATGCTTAAAATAGACTAAAGAAAATTATATTTTAATTCTATTTTAACAACTTTTTACCAGCAGAAAGTAACTTATTAGATCACTACAAACGTTTTAACCATTTAGAAGAGACCTACTTTGTGAGTGATACCGGAAAACGTTAAAAGTCATCGTTATATTTTTGGTGACCTGAGTCACTTTCACTTTCTCTTTCGCAAGTTAACAGCGATGTAAATAAACTGATTGTTTGTAAACACAATTGACTTGGAGGACACTTTAGTTTGAGCTCAAAACAAGTTGTATTGCTCATTTTTTTTATTATTATGTCCAATAGCATATATATATTGTTTTTTGATAACCTTTATAAATAAAATATGAAAAAAATATTTAAAAATCTGTAAATAATTACGTATCTTCACCTTTATAGAGCCTTTAAACCGTTAGCAGTGAACGGTTGATTACTTTTGATAATAGAACAGATATTTAAAAAAAACTGTCAGTACAGCTTTAAATAGTACTTGTACATATTTTAGCGTAGCTTGTGTTTACGTTTATTTTGTATTAAAGTTGGAGTATCTAAAAATATATATATTATTTTGACATCTAGTCAAAAATAATCCTGGCGAATTGTACTAGCATGAATGAAGTATATAATCCAATATGTTTTCACAGACATGTATGTTATTTATGTTATCGTTTATTGAGTGTTATATTAATCAACTATTGATATAGGAAAGATTAAAACAAATATGCATGGATTGTTCACATAAAGTTTTAAATGCCAGCATACCAAAAAAGTTTAAAAAAGAGCTGCGTTTGTGATACATAATGCCCCATATTGCGCTGCTTTGATTGTGTATTTTTTGTTTCATTTTTTTACCAGGCTCTATATTTTCTGCATTACATCCTTAATAGAAACAGAAGTTTATTTCTTTCTTGATTACTAGGTTCTTCATAAATGGAAGACAAAAAGAAGCAGTATTGTGGAAAATGGTAATACATGCTGTATTTTAAATATCATTGATTTGATATCAATACATATTAAACACAATTATACATGGGATTTTACATGATAAATCTATATAATACATATTAACTAGAAAAGTACTTATTTGTTTCTGCCTCATGTTCAAACAGTGAGAGGGGAAACAAAAAGAGGCAGCCAATTCTGTATATTTTCTAGAACTTTAACACCTACAACAATACTCAATACATACAGGGTTGTGATCAATACTTATACAAAAAAAATCCAATATGTACATATTTACAAGTATATTTTTGTGTTTTTACCATGTTTATTTTATATAACAAGATAGAGAAGAACGAGGGGACCAAACAACGCAGTATTTGTTTATTACAGATTTTATTATACTGAATTACTTGATGATTAACTCGCACGTCTGATTACAAGGGGAGTAACTGCGTTGATAGGTAGTGCACGGAAAGCTAGGACGTAGCTACAACAAAGGTGCAGTTGGTTAAAGATAGAAGAAATATATTTTTATTATTTTATAAAAAGACGACCGCAATATGTATAATATAACAGCTTATAACTACACTTGATATTCGTTCAATACGAACGTAACAGCTGTTTGAGAAAAAGAATGCAAAGGAGTAATTTTTCAAAAAATCAGTTTAATAATACATCCATTAGACATCAATATATAATTCAAATCGGTTTAAACTGTCAATTATTGCTTCTTGTTGTCCGTCTAAATTTCGCCTGGGGGAGGTGTTGAGAGATTCAGAGTACGATTTTCGTGGCCAAGGCTTTGTTAACCAGTTTTTGTAATCCGCGTAAGCTACTTGTGTGGCGTGTTGGTTTCCTTTGAAAAGCGCGTTGATTTTGCCCTCAAAAGACCAGCATTTTTCAACGTTAACACTATCTTTGTCGCACTGATGCCAGCACTTCAGCGTTAAGTTTTGTAAGGTCTTCGTTGACGCAGATGCCGGTGCCTCTGATTTGCTTAGCTTTTCGTAAGATGTCAACTTTCGTTTGTCGCCTGAACAATTTGATAATAATAGGCCTGTTTCCGGTCTGTTTGAATTTTCCCAATCGGTGGACGATGTCTATGTCACTGGGTGCTATCTTTATATCTAGGTGTTCGTTTATGAGCGATACTATTTTCTGTGTTACGGTACATGACGATTGCCGCTTCTAATCGTCTAGAACGCCAGTCATTCTGATGTTGTTCCGTCTACTTTACTGTTCCGTATTGTTTTCGTATTCATTGTCTTCTTACTAGAATAAAAACATTATTTTCTGTCACGTGAATACGAATAACAACATAAGATAATGTAAAATAAAAGTTAGAAATACAAAAAAATGATATGAAGAAGAACACATAGGTTCTATCGAGGGGAGACGAAATCTATTGAACAGTATCATTTAGGATCGTATTTATAATTACTACAGCTTCTTTTATGTATTTACATACATTTTAAATTACTAATCTAAAACATGAAAGTAACAACTTGTGGAATTTATATACAAATGGGTTAATATAACGTATACAGCTATTATTTTTCTTAAATCAGTGTAACGGCGGCAAATACATATGAAATCGTATTCGTCTTCTAGATCAACGGAATGACAACATAAACAATAACGTTCATTTCGTGGAATGTTGTTCTGAGCATATCTGCCAGTTTGGATTCTCAACGGATGTGCAGAGACTCTTAATCCAACAAAACATAACGCAAACGACTTGGAATTCCAGCGAGGATTTATAAACTTTATACATATCTAGTACAGAACTGCTATTCCTTTACCATACCACTCTTGTTTAAAGTTATCAACAAGTCAACATTTGAACTCTCTAACAAAACTGTTTACTTGCACAACGTTTGTATTTCAAATACATAGCCGAATCCATCACTATTTAACATGTTCTTAACATGTGTGACCAATTTAAAAAAACAAACTTTATTACAATCGTTTAAAGCTTGTTAGTAAACATTGTGTAATTATATTTTAATTGTATAGAAATTTACACAAAAACTTTATTATTTAAACATACCTGTTTAAATACAATGGATATCTATCTAATTCTCCATAAACAGTAACGTCATATCTAAACCATAGTACATTGCGGTATATACTATCAAAGCTTTTTAACACATCGACGTATATGACATACAGACGTTTAGATTGATTTAAATTATTTAAATTATTTTGCACAATCGACATCAATATTTAAATAAAAAGTGGAGTAACCGTTCCTAAATCCGAACTGCGCATCCGAAATAATTTTGTTTTCATTGCACAAGGTTTCAATGCGCTTGTTTAAAATCGTGGTTAATAGTTTCTTAAAAAAACATAATATAAGATTATCCCTCTTTAATTATTTACTACTGTTCCTTTATTTTCGCTTTCTTTTTTATTTTATTTCAACCCATCAGAATATATATCAAAGAATTATTATCCATATAATTCTAGTAATCTAAACACCACTATATTAATTTTAATTTAATTAAATCGACACAGAACAAAAACACGACCGTTTTCCGCGTAATCAAGTTACCTTTAAACAGTTATAGGGGACCGGATGATTGCATTGTTAAGTAAAATACTTAAATGTATTATTATGGTGGCTTCACAATAATTTAGATTACATTATAAATCTACGTGTTTTAAGAGTGTTTATATCAATTGATATAGCCCTAATTTATTAACAATTTGTAACTCTACAGGTATTTCAATTCCCATATATTATCTTAAACAAAGAAGATTATTGCCATACTTAATTTATTTCTTCGGAAATTAAAGTCACTCTTTCTATCAGACATGTTTATATTGTGAACGAAATCTGCACCCGGAACATTAACTATTATTGGACGGGATTGTGATGTCGGATTCGTAAATAAAAAGTGTTTTGATTTATGACCACATTTAAGTATTGGTCTTATTGTCCCCTACCGGTTTCTTCGGAGGGGACTTATGGTTTGCGCTCCGTCTGTCAGTCCGTCCGTCAGTCCGTCCGTCCGTCACACTTTTCTGGATCCTGCGATAACTTTAAAAGTTCTTAATATTTTTCATGAAACTTTGAACATGGATAGATGGCAAAATGGGCATTACGCACGTCATTTAATTTTGTTCTTACGTCAAAAATTCTGGTCGCTATGGCAACAAATAGACTAGATATACTTCTGAAAATGGTTGTTTTCTGGATCCTGCGATAACTTTAAAAGTTCTGAATATTTTTTCATGAAACTTGGAACATGGATAGATGGCAATATAGACATTATGCACGTTATTTTATTTTGTTCCTTCGTCAAAAATTGTGGTTGCTATGGCAACCAAATTTAAAAAAAAAATCTGAAAATGGTGGAATTTTTGACATTGGTGGAGCCGGTAGGGGACCATATTGCTTGGCAATAGCCTTGTTATAAAATATGACAATCCCTGTCTGCGTCAACATGTTCTCTTATTTGAGTATTCGTTACATGGCAAATAATGTTGTCAGCGTAAACAATTTTGTACAAACAATAGGTAATGTATTCATTTTGATTGAGAAGATGCAAACAAGGCATTGCTTGAGGAAAGTTCAACGAATGTTAAACAATACATGACCATCAACATCTGGAAATGTACATGTTATTCATTAAGTTGTATCACATAGTATGATAAGAATTTGCACTGTATACAATATGTTTCAAACGTTTTTAGACAATAACAATCTGTATACACCAGTTTCGAAAAATGAGCGATGTTCTTCTAGTATTTGAGTTCTGTTTGTTATATCTTCGCCATTGACTACTAATTTGTGTACAGTTTTTTGTTCACTTCTACGTTTTTCGATGTTTGCGAAGTATTTTGTATTTTTTTCATATTGTTCAACATGCATTGCACATGCTTGTAGTATTATTCCATTAAGATGTGTATAATAAGTTCCTTCTAATACTTGTTTTTTTAATGTTATTTCATCTTCAATGGCTTTGGTGTCGTTTGTGTTTGTTTCGTGTAATTGTTTTTCGATTGTTTCAATGATTTTAATGGTTTCAGTTTCAAGTTTGTGTGTTTCTTTTTGTTTAAATGATGTGTATCTAATTGTTGTGTTACGTTTGTTTCCTTAATTACTTCCCATAAGGTGTTTGGGTTCGCATCTTTATTATTTTGATCTGTATTGAATGTTTCTTGTTTTATTTGCGTTTAATGTCGCCGTGGTGTAATGGATATGGTGTCCGCCTAGCAACCGGGAGGTCACGGGTTCGATCCCCGCTGTTGGAGCGTTCTTTCGATCTCCCATATAGACACCAAGTACTGGTTCTAGGCCCAGGAAACGGACTCGAGAGCATTTCAAATAAGTAGGAATAACTTTATATGCAATCGAGCTAAAATGAATAGCTTTAAACTATTTGCGTTTGATATTGTGTATCTAATAAGACGCTGTTGTTAATTTTAAAGTATCCTGGGCCTCTTTCAGGTTGTATCTTGTGCAGTTTAAGTTCGACTAGAGAGTGGTCAGTCATAAATCCTGGTTTTATGCTACATTTGTCAATAATGTTGCAAAGAGACTCAGATATTTAAAAATAGTCTAATCTACAAAATATTGTTGGTTTTGTGTTTGAGTGCCAGGTGATTTGCTTTCGTTTGGATATACTGTACGCCAGATGTCTATCATATTGTAGTTTTCAATTATGTTATTTAAAATGTTTCTATTTTTAGGATGAGTATAAAGGTTTCCCTTCTTTTAATCTAATAATGGGTTAAGAACAGTATTGAAGTCACCACCAACTATTATGTTTTTATCTTGGTGTTTAATTATAAAGGATTGTAATGTTTCGTAGAATGTGTTTAGGGCCGTAAACGTTGATTAATGTTAATTGTGTTTCGTGTATTTTGATATCTAGATTATTTTAGTCATGCGGAAGATCTTGCTCGTCTGCCAATTATTATTTCATTAAAATTATCGACTGTGATCCCTATATTATTTTTTATCAGAAAGGCAATGCCTTGTTTATTAGTATGTTGTCCACTGAGATAGATGTCTCCGTCCCATTCATCTTTTAAGGTTTGTGCTAAAGTATGTGTCAAGTGATTCTCTTGTAAAAGGCATATACTGTTTTTTTCGTCTAGCCATTTGAAGATTTTTATGCGTTTTTCTTTATTGTTTAGCCCTTTTACATTTAAAGTACATATTTTAATCATTTGTAAAGGTGGAGGGTGATGTAAATGATAATTTGTGTGTGCTTGTCCAGTTGTTTTCTATTTAAAAAAAGAGTCCAGTTGCTTTCTGTTATAAGACATAAGATGTCCATACATACAAACAACAAATTAAGAAAACAAAAATTATGGGTACAAAAAGATGAGTATTCCATAGAAATGAAGAAATAAAAAGAATTAATCACAAAAGTGAGAAAAAAAACGACTATATTCACTAAAGTGAACATTTTAGGGTATCTTTTTGACATCTAAGATAAACCGAATAAAAATAGCATATACAAGTCAGTAAATATAATCATAAATCACTATTTCAAGATAATATTCAATGCAAACAACTGAAGATACAATATACTTACTAATTTCCTTTTAGTCATATTTGGATTTTTTAACAATTGAATTTATCATAGTGTATTTTGTTGTGTTCGTATGTGTATGAATGTGTTCACATTTTTTTTTTCATTAATAAAAAAAATTTCCCGTACATTGTGACAACCTAGTGCATGCTAGATTGCCGCTACGGTTACCAAGCGAAACAAAAAAATAATTATAAACTGTTTAGTATATATTCAGAGACGCCACTCTTTGGCAGTCTAAACACGAAAATCGAAAGTTTAGACAGCCATAATGGCCTATTTTTAGTGAATGTGTCTATGTGTGTAATAAAAGTATTTTCAGTGGGTGTGTGTATGTATGTAACAAAAATAGCAGTGCGTGTATGTGTCCGCGCATGTGTGTGTGCTCTTAATTGTGCATGACTGTGTTGTATTATAGCATGATACACCCATTAGCATATTGCCATCTCATGAAAACTTATATGTCTAATAGTATTGCATAACATAGTAAACTATTAAATTTGACGCGACTACTGTAGATCTACATAAAACATTATCTCCAAACGCAACAAATAATGTGTTCAAACAATCACAGCAATTAAAGTAAAAAACACGTACAAAGCGTAACAACAACAATGCGTGCATATCTACAGTACTAGTAGGTTCATACAGCCTGAGTGGTGCATTCGCTAAAGATATAATTAAGGTATTTGCTAGTACAATTGAATACATTTGTTCATATAACATGTGTTCAAACTTTATGTTTTATACATATAATTTTGATTTCGTTATTTATAAGTTATAAAGATTTGTACTGACACGTGTACCATACGTGAAATATTAATAAATATATACACAAATCAACACAAATATATTGTTTTTGCTAAATAGTCGCAAAATTAAGAAAATAATATACATACAGAAATAGTTTGCACAACTCAAATGTTACTATTTCACAAACACAAAACAAAGCATAACAGCGGTTAAAGTGTTTTCATAACCAGACGTACAATGCATTTACCCAACAGAATTAACCCATTTATCATCAACCGTTAGCATTCAACCGTCTCATAAAAAAGCTTGCATATTCCCTGACTTCCACTTGTTTAAAGGGGCCTTTTCACAGATTTTGGCATTTTTTAACTTATTCATTAAATGCTTTATATCGATAAATGTAAACATTGGATCGTAAAAGCTCCAGAAAAAAATCAAGAATAAAATTAAAAAAAGGAAAAGAACATTGCCCGGACCAGGTTTCGAACCAGTGACCCCTGGAGTCCTGCCAGAGTCCTGAAGTAAAAACGCTTTAGCCTACTGAGCTATTCCGCCGAGTACTCATGCTGAACGTATTTTATACCTTATATAAGCAATCTTCGTAGCTTTCACAAAATTTAACGACAAAAACAGAACTCTCCAAATTATTCAATCGTTTCGCGTTGCAACGCTTTATAATTTTTAGGTTTTTAAATCGTCAAAAGATGCATATAATGGCTCTATTAGACCATGGTAAATGTTCAGTATTACTGTTTCCTCACAAATATCATAACTAAAAAGAAAATTTGCGAATCTGAAACAACTTTTTTCAATTTTGTCAATTTACCAAAGCGTGAAAAGATCCCTTTAAAGGCTCTATAAAGGTCACAAATCCAATTATTATGCATATCAACTGGTCTAATTTTTACCGGATTTCAGTTACTCTTGCATAAAAACTGCTAATAACACAGCTTAGGTACAACGTTGTCAAGAATTATGGAAGATAAACCCGTTTCGTAATTGGAAGAAATGTTTACATTTTTGCAACTAACGTGATGTGTAGCCTCAGAGCGTTGACATATGCTTAAAATAGACTAAAGAAAATTCTATTTTAATTCTATTTTAACAACTTTTTACCAGCAGAAAGTAACTCATTAGATCACTGCAAACGTTTTAACCATTTAGAAGAGACCTACTTTGTGAGTGATACCGGAAAACGTTAAAAGTCATCGTTATATTTTTGGTGACCTGAGTCACTTTCACTTTCTCTTTCGCAAGTTAACAGCGATGTAAATAAACTGATTGTTTGTAAACACAATTGACTTGGAGGACACTTTAGTTTGAGCTCAAAACAAGTTGTATTGCTCATTTTTTTTTATTATGTCCAATAGCATATATATATTGTTTTTTGATAACCTTTATAAATAAAATATGAAAAAAATATTTAAAAATCTGTAAATAATTACGTATCTTCACCTTTATAGAGCCTTTAAACCGTTAGCTGTGAACTGTTGATTACTTTTGATAATAGAACAGATATTTTAAAAAAACTGTCAGTACAGCTTTAAATAGTACTTGTACATATTTTAGCGTAGCTTGTGTTTACGTTTATTTTGAATTAAAGTTGGAGTATCTAAAAAATATATATATTATTTTGACATCTAGTCAAAAATAATCCTGGCGAATTGTACTAGCATGAATGAAGTATATAATCCAATATGTTTTCACAGACATGTATGTTATTTATGTTATCGTTTATTGAGTGTTATATTAATCAACTATTGATATAGGAAAGATTAAAACAAATATGCATGGATTGTTCACATAAAGTTTTAAATGCCAGCATACCAAAAAAGTTTGAAAAAGAGCTGCGTTTGTGATACATAATGCCCCATATTGCACTGCTTTGATTGTGTATTTTTTGTTTCATTTTTTTACCAGGCTCTATATGTTCTGCATTACATCCTTAATAGAAACAGAAGTTTATTTCTTTCTTGATTACTAGGTTCTTCATAAATGGAAGACAAAAAGAAGCAGTATTGTGGAAATGGTAATACATGCTGTATTTTAAATATCATTAATTTGATATCAATACATATTAAACACAATTATACATGGGATTTTACATGATAAATCTATATAATACATATTAACTAGAAAAGTACTTATTTGTTTCTGCCTCATGTTCAAACAGTGAGAGGGGAAACAAAAAGAGGCAGCCATTTCTGTATATTTTCTAGAACTTTAACACCTACAACAATACTCAATACATACAGGGTTGTGATCAATACTTATACAAAAAAAAATCCAATATGTACATATTTACAAGTATATTTTTGTGTTTTTACCATGTTTATTTTATATAACAAGATAGAGAAGAACGAGTGGACCAAACAACGCAGTATTTGTTTATTACAGATTTTATTATACTGAATTACTTGATGATTAACTCGCACGTCTGATTACAAGGGGAGTAACTGCGTTGATAGGTAGTGCACGGAAAGCTAGGACGTAGCTACAACAAAGGTGCAGTTGGTTAAAGATAGAAGAAATATATTTTTATTATTTTATAAAAAGACGACCGCAATATGTATAATATAACAGCTTATAACTACACTTGATATTCGTTCAATACGAACGTAACAGCTGTTTGAGAAAAAGAATGCAAAGGAGTAATTTTTCAAAAAATCAGTTTAATAATACATCCATTAGACATAAATATATAATTCAAATCGGTTTAAACTGTTAATTATTGCTTCTTGTTGTCCGTCTAAATTTCGCCTGGGGGAGGTGTTGAGAGATTCAGAGTACGATTTTCGTGGCCAAGGCTTTGTTAACCAGTTTTTGTAATCCGCGTAAGCTACTTGTGTGGCGTGTTGGTTTCCTTTGAAAAGCGCGTTGATTTTGCCCTCAAAAGACCAGCATTTTTCAACGTTAACACTATCTTTGTCGCACTGATGCCAGCACTTCAGCGTTAAGTTTTGTAAGGTCTTCGTTGACGCAGATGCCGGTGCCTCTGATTTGCTTAGCTTTTCGTAACATGTCAACTTTCGTTTGTCGCCTGAACAATTTGATAATAATAGGCCTGTTTCCGGTCTGTTTGAATTTTCCCAATCGGTGGACGATGTCTATGTCACTGGGTGCTATCTTTATATCTAGGTGTTCGTTTATGAGCGATACTATTTTCTGTGTTACGGTACATGACGATTGCCGCTTCTAATCGTCTAGAACGCCAGTCATTCTGATGTTGTTCCGTCTACTGTATTGTTCCGTATTGTTTTCGTATTCATTGTCTTCTTACTAGAATAAAAACATTATTTTCTGTCACGTGAATACGAATAACAACATAAGATAATGTAACATAAAAGTTAGAAATACAAAAAAAATGATATGAAGAAGAACACATAGGTTCTATCGAGGGGAGACGAAATCTATTTTAAACAGTATCATTTAGGATCGTATTTATAATTACTAAAGCTTCTTTTATGTATTTACATACATTTTAAATTACTAATCTAAAACATGATAGTAACAACTTTTGGAATTTATACACAAATGGGTTAATATAACGTATACAGCTATTATTTTTCTTAAATCAGTGTAACGGCGGCAAATACATATGAAATCGTATTCGTCTTCTAGATCAACGGAATGACAACATAAACAATAACGTTCATTTCGTGGAATGTTGTTCTGAGCATATCTGCCAGTTTGGATTATCAACGGATGTGTAGAGACTCTTAATCCAACAAAACATAACGCAAACGACTTGGAATTCCAGCGAGGATTTATAAACTTTATACATATCTAGTACAGAACTGCTATTCCTTTACCATACCACTCTTGTTTAAAGTTATCAACAAGTCAACATTTGAACTCTCTAACAAAACTGTTTACTTGCACAACGTTTGTATTTCAAATACATAGCCGAATCCATCACTATTTAACATGTTCTTAACATGTGTGACCAATTTAAAAAAACAAACTTTATTACAATCGTTTAAAGCTTGTTAGTAAACATTGTGTAATTATATTTTAATTGTATAGAAATTTACACAAAAACTTTATTATTTTAACATACCTGTTTAAATACAATGGATATCTATCTAATTCTCCATAAACAGTAACGTCATATCTAAACCATAGTACATTGCGGTATATACTATCAAAGCTTTTTAACACATCGACGTATATGACATACAGACGTTTAGATTCATTTAAATTATTAAAATTATTATGCACAATCGACGTCAATATTTAAATAAACAGTGGAATAACCGTTTCTAAATCCGAACTGCGCATCTGAAATAATATTGTTTTCAATGCACAAGGTTTCAATGCGCTTGTTTAAAATCGTGGTTAATAGTTTCTTAAAAACAAGATAATATAAGATTATCCCTCTTGAATTATTTACTACTGTTCCTTTATTTTCGCTTTCTTTTTTATATTTCAACCCATCAGAATATATATCAAAGAATTATTATCCATATAATTCTAGTAATCTAAATACCACTATATTAATTTTAATTTAATTAAATCGACACAGAACAAAAACACGACCGTTTTCCGCGTAATCAAGTTACCTTTAAACAGTTGTAGGGGAACGGATGATTGCAGTGTACAGTAAACTACTTAAATGTATGATTATGGTGGCTTCACAATAATTTAGATTACATTATAAATCTACGTGTTTTAAGAGTGTTTATATCAATTGATATAGCCCTAATTTATTAACAATTTGTAACTCTACAGGTATTTCAATTCCCATATATTATCTTAAACAAAGAAGATTATTGTCATACTTAATTTATTTCTTCGGAAATTAAAGTCACTCTTCCTATCAGACATGTTTATATTGTGAACGAAATCTGCACCCGGAACATTAACTATTATTGGATGGGATTGTGATGTCGGATTCGTAATTAAAAAGTGTTTTGATTTATGACCACATTAGTGTCTGAAGTATTGGTCGTTTTGTCTCCTATCGGTTTTTCTTCGGAGGGGACTTATGGTTTGCGCTCCGTCTGTCAGTCCGTTCGTCCGTCCGTCCGTCCGTCCGTCACACTTTTCTTGATCCTGCGATAACTTTATAAGTTCTTAATATTTTTTAATGAAACTTAGAACATGGATAGATGGCAAAATGGAAATTATGCACGTCATTTCATTTTGTTCTTACGTCAAAAATATGGCAACAAATAGACTAGATATACTGCTAAAAATGGTGGTTTTCTGAATCCTGCGATAACTTAAAAAGTTCTATATATTTTTTCATGAAACTTGGAACATGAATAGATGGCAATATGGACATTATGCACGTTATTTTATTTTGTTCCTTCGTCAAAAATTGTGGTTGCTATGGCAACCAAAAAAATTAAAAAAATTCTGAAAATGGTGGAATTTCTGACAATGGTGGAGCCGGTAGGGGACCATATTGCTTGACAATAGCCTTGTTATTAAATATGACAATCCCTGTCTGCGTCAACATGTTCTCTTATTTGCATGTTCGTTACACGGCAAATAGTGTTGTCAGCGTAAACAATTCTGTACAAACAATAGGTAATGTATTCATTTCGATTGAGAAGATGCAAACAAGGCATTGCTTGAGGAAAGTTCAGCGAATGTTAAACAATACATGACCATCAACATCTGGAAATGTACATGTTATTCATTAAGTTGTATCACATAGTATGATAAGAATTTGCAATGTATACAATATGTTTCAAACGTTCTGAGACAATAACAATCTGTATAAACCAGTTTTAGTAAGGTTTCAATTCTTTAAATACAATTCTATATGGTCGTGAGTTATTTATGTAAAGGTATTTAAAGACAACTTAAAAAAAGTGATTTCTAATGTTTTATTTATCGCTTTGTATATTTTCAGGTGCAGAAAATAGCATCTTCAGTTGCAGAAAACTTCCTATGATATTAAAGAATACAGCAGAACACTGGCTGTATAATCATTATGACTTACACATATACAGTAGAGAATGCAATAAACAACATCACGAATTTAAAAGAAGAATGCGCCAAGTTTAAATTAATTAAAGTATCTAAAGAAAGCAATTCGCAAAACTGTTTAGCTTCTTAAAATGTATACTATGTCTGAAAAGCAAAATGTTTTATCAGTTAAAAGAGGAAAAAAACATATACATATTAAATATACTTAAACAATAACATACACATTATCTTAAATTGAACTGTGCAGTAAGGATTATTTGTTGTATTATTATTGAACGATTTGAATTATCTGCTCTAAGATCTTGGAATATACCAAACAATTTTCAATTATGAATAATACGAATTTATTTTTGTCCTTAATGAACAACACGACTATGTCTTTGCAAAGCAATACCAATGCAAATGTGTTAACGTGCGTCTCGCAAGCCAATGCAAACCTTATATGCGAGATTATGCTTAAAAAGACCATGGACGTTCACATCTACCCGATCATATGTGCGGTCCTGTACGTCATTTTAGGATTTGTTGGGAATTCAACAGTAATATACATCTACTTGACCAAGTGGAAAAAAAACAAGACACGTGTATTTATTCTTTGCTTAGGAATACTTGATTGGTTGAACTGTTCATTTTCCGTTCCCTTAGAAATTGCTATATTGATGAAACCGTTGTCCTTTGACCATCATATCCTTTGCAAGGTCAGTCGCGGTCTTACATATGTTATTAACAACACGGGAGCACTGGTTCTTGTTTCAATTGCTGTTGAACGTTTTCTGGTTGTCCATTACCCATTGAAGAGTCGACAATTAACACCGCGATTTGCCAAGACATTGTGTCTGATTTCATTTGTAGTGGCTTCGGCCGTCGTTTGGCCTTCATTTGTCTTTTACGGTACACATACCTTGACGATACCTTTAAGTTTGCCACAGGGCAACGTGAAAGTTATAGGAAAAACATGTCTTATAGCGGATGAACACGAAATTAGAAAAGGCTTAATATTGATTTTTACGACTATTTTGTTTGGTCTTCTGATTCTGATTTTCATTATTCTGTCCACGCTTTACATTGCAATCGGACGAACAATATACATAGCAACGTGTACTGAAGTCGGCGAAGACGCTGCAAGTTCAGGCAGAATGATGAGAAAGAGCATACTATCTGCTATCACCGGTGTTACTAAGAAAGAAGATATCGCTCAATTGAAGCAAATTTCGTCTAATTACCAAGACTTTGGATCTAAAATACAAAGCGAGGACGTTAAATACATCAAGGATGAACATACAGAGACGAACACAACTTCTCCTGGTAACAAAAAGACCATATTAAATTCCGTTCCAGAAGAATTTGAGAAAATGTCAACCAAAAGTGCCTCTCTACCGGAAATGTATTCAATGACAACAAACAATACTCTAAGAAAGTATAGCCCAAGTGCAAAAAAACCTACCAGCCCTAGAAGAACAATAAGTAGACCATTAGTGCGAAGGTCGTATTCGACTGTAAAAACAAGGGCAACACGGAATAACACTATAATGATGAGAATGGTAACGATTGCATTCATGCTCTCATATACACCATTCTTGGTCATTTTGATTATTCGCTACACACACGATTCTGACTCTTTCAAGTATTACCAGTCTCTCGGACTTTCAGAAAAAGTGGCTTATAGAATTTTCCTAAATTCCTATTTCATTAACAGTATGATTAACCCATATATTTATGGTTTCATTAATGTGCAGTTTCGGAAACATGTTAAGGATCTTTACCGAAATATATTTTGTAGTGAGTGTATATGTATACAAAATTCACGGCGTACTGCTGAATCAGCATCAGTTGTTTAATTTTGCTAAGAAAAAACTATTGTGTACCAAGTCAACAATATATGGAAAAACTTGGAGTTATATAATGGTATCAATCAGTATTGTCTGATTAATTTTAAATCTCACATGATACATTTTTGTTTTTATAAATATTATTAACTGACCTTACTTAATTTGAAAATTGTTTGATTCATATAATATTTTTGAAAATAAAAATAAGTGTTTAGTCTGCAGCTCTGTATGTGCGGGTGTGCGTATGTGTGTGTGTGTGTGTGTGTGTGTGTGTGTGTGTGTGTGTGTGTGTGTGTGTGTGTGTGTGTTAGTGTGTGTTTACATTTGAGTATGTCGGTATTTGTTTGTGGTCGTGTTTGTGTGTGCCTGTTGTCAATATGATATTTTCCAATAACATATGTAGTGGTATGGTATTATCAAAACTTATAAGCTTCGTAAGGAACACATTAACACACATTTATATTGCAAAACAACATAAGAATTTCACATAAAGTACAATATAAGTGGAATGCTTGCCATTCTGAAGTAGTCATGCAATTACTAAAAATTAACATGATACGCGCTTAATACTCTTCTTTATATTAGTTGTTCTAGAGTTAATGCATTCGTTGTTGCTTGAAATTGATATTCACATAACATTAAATCTATGTTTCGAGTTTGACTGCGCAGAGATCAGATGTTAGTTTATGGACGTGAAATGTTATATGATAATTTTCTATTATAGAATATTGACATACCGCTTAATCCTGTTTATTTTTGAAATAACTGTTATTTTATAATAAACGTTTCGATCGCAATGTTTATCGTTTTAATAATTGTACCCTTATGTTGAAACGTGTTATATACTTATTACAATAACGGTTGTTAAAGCGGGTATACACGATTTTTTATATGTGTTTATTGTAATATATTGATAAAATATGTTACAATAACACAAAATAGGCAAGAAAAATTATACATTAAAGCCGAATTTCATAAAATGCAGCAAAGACAAATTAGCGCCCCGAGCCGATAGTGACGTACATATTTTCCTACAATAACCGAAGCATTCGTCTTTGAATTATAAACCGTTAAACTACGAGGGGTGTTCCAGAAGTTCGTGGATTTTCGCTATAACTTATTAGTTTGCTGGTAAAAGTCAATGAAATGTACATATTATACAAACCAATTATCACGGATTTTATATATAAGCTAAAAATGCATGAATTCCATAAAGCGCGTTTGAAACGCGTTGCCATAGAGACCTCAGTAACGACATGCGGCGCACGCGTGTATTTTATTATAAGTATGAGCGTTACGCGAATTTAAATTTGGTTTAAATGTCGTTGATAAAAAGAATTTACGGCAAATTTCACGTTACAACGCCTAAGTCCTCCTTACAGCCCGGATTTTGCCCCTATGGACTTCCGCGTCTTCCCGGAAGTTTAATCACAGTTGCGCGGTATTCGCTTTGCAAGTAAACAGGAAACTTACAGTTGCAGCAAAGCGAATCGTGTCGTCTTTTGACGCTTACTGTATAGAGACACTTTTGACAAGTGGATTTCCCGACACATAAAGTGCATTCGCGTTGGAGGTGAATATGTGGAAAAGATTTGACAGTTGTTAACTTCATAACGTCATTGACGTTTAACAGAAACGTTACACGTGCGTCGGTGAGCGCATTGTGCACATGTTTAAATCTCTGATATATATTTATTGTTATATGTATTTCCATGATATTTGGAGAGTAGATTTGGAAAGGACGAAATATTCTTAACATGCTATTTGTTTGTCCATTTATGTTACCAAATGAAAGTTATAGCGAAAATCCACGAACTTCTGGAACACCCCTCGTAAGTTTACATGCACATTGTTCATGTATGGTATACATGCTGGCGAATTCGGCTGTACAGCCGTTTTCAATTTTAGAATTAAATATCTGGCTTATTTCGCATTTTTCGACACATGTTCTTCTTAACTTTTATTTTAATTTATATTTAAATATATATATAATAAGTTTTTTACACAGTTTATATAAATTCATAAATATTTGACAAAATCGTATATACCCGCTTTAAAGTGCAATAAATTATATCATTTTGTTAACAAACAACATGCAACACTATTCCCTGATAAAATAATGTGACTTTTTTTAGCAATGTTTAATAATACTTTTTATAGCATATGCATGTTCATAACAGGTGGATATTAACTTTAATTTCTACCAAACTAATCATGGTAGTATTATGTCTTACTAGTGCACATATTGAGAAACCATGTACTCATCTGTGTATTTGTTCATAAGTAAGATGTCAATATATTACATAAATTACAAAACATATAAGTGATTATATTGTATTTTTGATATGCATTGATATGCATGAATTTGTATTTACCTTAAGACACATATCGTTCAGAAATTAAAAGCCAAATCATATACAATGAGCAACGAAAATCTACTTAATCATTCCTTTCAAAATAAACATGGACATGCTGTTTACCATATAAAACATTAGTAAGTTAAACTACACGAGCTTATAAATACAAACAATCCACACGAGAGGATTTAATTTAATATTACACATTATCGGAATTAATGCGAGCTCGGATTGTATGTCCTTTATTTCATGTGTAACCCATCGGGCGATTCACATTTTTCGATAAAGGTTTAACGTTTCCAAAAACAACTGACTGAAGGTAGTGAGTACCTGCATAATTTCCCTTAACAGTGGTCTTGTACTGAGATTATTTCACAATTCCTTTACAACATGCGTAAAAGGAGGAATGCAAATGTTTAAAAATCATTTGCAGTCTTCACTAGCAACTGTTTGTAACATTCACAAAAACAACATGTATTGTAACCAGTTGTAACTGGTTATTATAACTAGTATTAAAGTAACCCCAAGTGCTGTAAATCTGCTCTATATTTGCTCATCAATTCGCCAATTTCCGGGCAATGTGTAACGTTTGCATTCAAATATTTTTAAAATTTATTTCCTAAATAACACAGCAACGAATGCATGTTTAACCCTTTGCATGCTGGGAAATTTGTCGTCTGCTAAAATGTCTTCTGCTGAATTTGTTAAATTAGCATTTGCCTTGATTTTTCCCAAAGAATACAATCAGAATAGCAAACAGTTAGGATCCTGATGAGACACCACGTTCTGTAGCGTCTCATCTGGATCCAAACTGTTTGCAAAGGACTTCAAAATTCGGTTCCAGCACTGAATGAGTTAATGCATTATATACAAATACGATAACACTATCAGGGCATGTTAAATATTTTATAGTTAACAAACTATTGCAATTTTAAATAGCTTATTTTCGTCGTAGAATAAATTCGATAATGATGACATTTTACATACGTTTTTATTATTTATATCTTGAATTGATATTCAATTAATTAAATCAATCCGTTGCATTACCTTATATTTACATAACACCACATTTTTAATAGTTTTACATAACACCAGATTTGGAATGGTATAAAAACACTTTTAGTGTTGCATAAACGAGCTTAAATGTTGTCTGCAAGTTTATAATAAAAAAGGTTGACGCAAAAAATGACAAAGCTCTGATTTTTTTTTGCGCCAGTCGAATTTTATAAATAAAACTATTGCCATGCATAGAAAAGAGATTATTAATAAATTATTAAGTATATATTACAATAAATACAAGTTGTAGACATCGTCTACAGGCTTGTATAACGAGTGTTATTATACTAAGTGTAGAAACGAAACACCATAATTGCTCGATAAGACCCATGTATTATTATAAGCCATTCATTATCAATCATTTGCTGTCATTTAAAGATACGTGATCTCAGCTGTTGGTCGCATCAGCAGTTATTTCTTTGTGACATAGTACCTCTAATTAATTACCCTTATTACAAAGGTCCCGCGTAATAGTATTAAAACAGTTCCTATATATTAATATTATCTGAATACAGCACACAACGAAATAGTGCAATATCATACTCTGTAATGTTGATGACCTACTTTTATACTATACGTTTAAAGATTATGTAAATATGAACCGACTTAATGGCAACAGCTGGTATTGCCAAACAAAACATACATGATATCTTTTAAAAAACATATCAGTTATAAGTATAGATTACAAATTCAAACTACATTCACGATAGTCGTGCAATGCGAATCGCATAATAATAATTGTCAAATATGCTACATGTACCTAGCATTAATGTGGTAAATTTGTAAAAGTTTAGAATAGAAAACTTAATAAAGATAACCAATAATTGAACTAAGTTACACATACGTGTTTTGTAAAAATTGCCAGAAATTGTTTAATATATTAAATTAAACCTTTCAAACTGGTCTTAGAAAAAACCCAATTTAAATCGCAATCGAACTCTTCAGTATGAGCAACAATTACATTGAGATAAAACCACCAACGGCGATTTCAAAAGGAATAACGTGCTTGAACATTTAGGTAACAGTTAAGATTAACTTGAAGGAGTCGTGATAACCTTCATCTTTATAAATCGAGATGAACTTGGAAAACTGAAAACTGTGTAAAAAAGAACGTAACCAATAGTACCTTGGGACTAACCACTAACCACACAAATATAGTATGAGAGCATTATATGAGCATTATTTGATATGGTCTATGTTGTTGAGGATTCAAATATTGTTAAAGCTAATCAATTTTTTGATGATTATGTAAAGTAACAACGTAGAAAGCAAGCATTAATGGAAAAAATTGCTAGCACGATGAGATACAATCGAACGACAGAAGTGGATGAGCATTTTCTTATTTTTACCTCGATTTTTGGGCAGGTTGTGCAAGACCCATTGTGTACACACCGGTCTTACTGACCTGTGTGCTAACGCGAAAGTAATTGTGGGTAGCACTTCTTTTACGAGATAAAAATGAGAGCGAAAGTAGGTCAGGTTTATCGTGCTTCTGATAATCGCTATCAGTCTTAAAAGAGATTCAAATCACATTTAAACATAATAAAATAACATTTCTTTAAACAACATTCCATTTTAAACACACATTAAAACTGATTTTTCTTTCATTATTAACATTTTCATTCCTACGCAGAACTACTTTGGCGGAAGCATAATTCCCCAAAACAGGGGAATGTGATGCGTTTTAGTATAGAGGTGACAATAACGTAGTGACGTCACCATCTATGTATAGAATGAATGATGCAAGACCGGGATTTAAACCGTGTTATACATGTTCTTCTCATAAGCTTAAACAACACCGATAAATATGAAATGGAAACGGCACGAACACGCAACTAGTTGAATCCAATGATACATCCTGATCTTATCTAATTTCTCGAGATGATCGTCCACATCATGATAACAGATCTATACCATATTGTTTTTCGCTCATGAGAATGGTCTTATTGTAGTGTAACTTCACATACTAAGTAATTGATGTTACGTTTATTGATATGCTGTAAAACACACAACAAGTTACCCCACATTGTTAGTGAATTGATAACCGTTATATGTACTGGTAAACATGGCAACATAAATCTGACAGGCAAACTACGCATTATTTTCGTTTCATCACATTAACAATATAGTCGAAAACTCAATTTGTTTGCTAAGATAACGAATATTGTGTTCAATATTCACAGGAATACAAACACAAACTCTATGCAAACATAAATGTCGATCTTGATTCTGCATTCGTGGGTTTTGCTGGCATTTTTTAAGTCACTTTTTTATTATAGGTAACTCTATAAGCTGAATAAATGCTGTGGGTATTCGTTGTTATTTGATTTATTTTGATACATATTCACGGAAAACCATTAGGGCCATCGTGGTAACACATTAAAATCCAGAGGGCGACAATGGGATAGTGCGATAGAACGATGAAGACAGTTCGACAATTCGATGACGACAGTTCGACAATACGATGGCTACAATGCGATAGTACGATGGCGACCATGCGACAACGCGAAAGTACGATGGCGACAATGCGATAATACGATGACGACAGTGCGACAATCCGATGGCGACAATGCGAGGATACGTAGGCGACAGTATGATATGACTATCACATTGTCGCCATCTTAATATCGAACTGTCACATTGTCGCCATCATACTTTCGCGTTGTCGCATTGTCGCCATCGTCGTATCGCATTGTCGCCATCGTATTATCGCACTGTCGTCATCGTATTGTTGCAGTGTCGTCATCGCAATATCGCATTGTCGACCCCTGGATTTTAATGTGTAACCACGATGGAACTTACGGTATTCCGTACATATTTGACAGCATCACGCTAAGAGTTTTTGATAATACGACCATTGATTTATATCTTGACAAGTGTTGCTTGACTTATTTCAATCACGCAAGTTGCGGATATGTCACATACTCTGAATTCTATCTAGATGAACGACTTGCGATATTCAAGTGAAAATTGACTATTATTCATATGACTTCAAAAGCCATGAGTCAATCACGATGACACAATGTTAAGGTGGTCTCTTCAATGTCAAACTAATCTTGATTAGAGATATAGCTTTTTCGTGGACTACCTTAATACTATTTACCTACACATGCTTGAGTTTCAAAATAATTAAGGCCTATAGTTGCGTCAGTAACTGAATTAAACTGGTAAGAACATTATTTTTTTTAACAAAAATGATTCATGTCATTTCCATGTTTTGTTAAGAGATAAAACATGTTTCGATTGTTATAATACATTCGAATGGTTTAGAATGTGCGATGTTTCGATACACAACTCAAACAGAATTAACTCACTAACGCTATTGGTATTAGACAATTATCTTTGAGTGTATTATATTTAATTGTATGATAGCATATACAATCACCAGGATTTGTTGTTTAATATGAAACGTTTTATTGCAAATAGAATAATAGTAACCATGGAGCGATCATGTTTAAATGTTGAATATACATCAAACGTTTACCAATAAGAAATAAATAAATAGATACAATAAACGTTTACGTAATATACTGTATAACATGAAGTTGTAAACATTCTTCAGTATAACATTTCTAATAGTTTCTAGGTATTTAGCATCCAATGCAAAATCTAAAATCTCGTGAACAATAGTGACACTTGACCTTCCGACGGGGTTTTGCTGAAAGTTAAACCCATTGAAAGATGAGAGATTATATTACAGATATTTACTTACTATGAAGAACGCTTGCACAGGCTAAATCAAGGTGGGCACAGAACTTTATATAGGACAATTTTATTGATATAGAAAAACATAGAATAATCAAATTCCAGCAGCAACATACAGAAGGAATCCTGTTAACAGTCTTTGCTTTACGGAAAGTGACAAAATGCATTTTTAAATACTGGACAAATGTTATACGCAACATTTAATGTAAAAAGGTTATAGCTATCTTTTTCAAAAAAGCTTTCTTTGTCTTGTTTATTTTATATTTGTCAAAGCTTAATACCAATAAGAAAATTGTTAAGCAATTAATTGTTTTGTTTTTATTCGTGACAAACTTCATGTTTTTGTACGTTGTTACACAGGTGATTTAAAACAATTCATTGACATTATACCAGAACGAGCTGGTTTCAAGTTTATTTCAATATGTGATAAACAAGTGTCCGCCACATCGTTTACTGCCTATTGGCATTTGAGTATTCTGCGCCAGACTTAGAGAAGATTGGCAAACAATCGTACAAACCCAATAATGCCTGAGTTTGCAGGACATAGATTTAAGAATGCTTTATAGTAAATTAAATAACATATCATCCATATGTATAAGATATACCGCGAGTGAAGTCCACTAACTGTCGACAAATGAATAATTTAATTGATAGTGCTTGAATGTGTTTTTTTTTGTAACGAAAAAAGCAAAGTATTTCATTTAAATGTATTCAAGATACACTCGTGTGCCTATCTAGTATGTCTGCAAAACGAACAATCAATTAAATAATATAAAAAATCCTATACATCTGATCTTCCCGCGATTTAATTATCGGTAATAAAAATGGAATAAGCCGGGCAAGTTTATTGAGTAACGTGACGTGCATTTATATAAATGGAGGTCCGCAGTGTCCTAAGTCAAAAACGTTTTTTTTTTTGCTGACGATAAGGACATTCAACTGAATATCAAGGGGCCACACAGCTGATGAAAACTTTTTCTACATACTACTGCTTGCGACCAGCTCATACCAAACAAGTCGGATAATCAGAAAAACTTGACATTCGAGAGTTAATCAATTCCTTGTCTGTTGAATAGTATCGCACAATCAATGTTTTTACTGCCTCCCGCAAAGCCACAGTGATCTGCTACAGCACAAACAGCTTCATAAATCCGTTCTATGCATGTAATTGTATCAACCGATTTTAGTTAGCAATCCACTGTTTTGTAGTTCGCAACCATGATTTTAAGTGAATTGCGTTCGTTCAAAAGTTGAGGTTATATAAAGTGTGTAAGCATTTCGCAGGCTAACGGTATAAAATTGTATAAGATAAAAATTGACTAGACCCATGAGATGTAACGCTGAATGCATTTCTTGATAACGTACTTCATATGTCGGAATGAAAATACGATTCTGTGGACTTTTTAAGCAGTGCATTTTATACAGCAGTTTATTTGTATACGCTTTCATATAGGTATAATGTGATAATATTAACCAGGAGTTCTGGTAAAATTCTAAAAAGAAGGGACTAAGCTAAACGTGAACATATTTTTATTACATAATACCTTACACATTTAATTATGTATATGTCAATTCTGGTGTTTCGTTGCTATTGAATAATTAACCTTTTATTTATTGGAGTTAATATAATCTCTGATTATATATAAAGTTTGTAATATGCATTACATAGCAAGATATTTAGTTATTAATTATGGGCTTGCTGGGAGGTTTTAGGGAAGTATATTTTAACGAAAACCACTTCGCTGTCATATCAGTATTATGAACATAATGCGTACCCATTAATGAAGCATCTATTCAATATTATGACCGTTCATCTTTTGTCAATGTTTATGTTAAATAAGTTCAAATAATCGCAAAAAAATAGTAGAGCATGCATAATAAAGAATATTACTCCAAAATTACTGTTAACATTCTTTAAAATCGTGCACGAATAAAAATGCATTAATAAAAAACGTTTTAAAGTGTAATCTATACATATTGAATTCACAAGTTTATCATTAAGAATATATAATAATACATATAACCATAACTTTTTATTTTCAGGTATCAACTAAGTAGCACAATTTTTCCTATATCTTAGCTTGAAATTTTTCGGATTCAAAAGGTAATTATCGTAGAAGCATCAAGCGAAAAGCAACATATTTTTTACAAACATCCAGAAACCAAGAAACAAACTAGCTGTCGTACAATTTATTAACACTTTCCTGCGTATGTTCATGTCCTATTTTGTCTGCGGTATTCTCTCGAGAATAATATATCATACTTAAGTATAACATTATACCTTCACACATCGGTATTTCATCCTGTGCAATTATGCAGTCGCAGATGATGCTATGGCGTAGAACTCAGTCTCATGGTGAGCACAGTGGTAATTGCAACGCATTGCATTGCACTGGTATGCATAATATTGAAATACAGTTCTGTCTGGTGACCTGAATATTGCCGTTTGTTTTTGGTTATATCAATACATTATCTTTGCAAAAACAATGACACTTCATTTCATGAACAAATAAACAGACGAAAAGCAGACTGATTTATGTATGAGTACCAACCCTGTTAATATTTCTATATGCATATAGATGTTAATGTACAGCAATCGCAAATACCACATAGAAGCAATTGTCTATATGATATCCTAATGCTTTTCATAGACGTACATTTATGATTTAACAAAGTGTTTAACGAATTTAGTGAATGTTGCTTATCAATCATAACGATTAATCAATCATCATTTTTATTTGTGTGCTTTGATGTGTATTTTTGCGCTCCGTGTCTAGTGCAGGTACTGAGTGTTTTAAGTGTTAAGCATGAGTTGATTGCCATAAATAAACTACCACTATCTATTATACAGTTTATCTCCTGCTTGTGCAGCTGATGGTTAACTGTTTGCAACTTATCATCTATTATAACATATCAACAAACTGACTTTCAAGCTCACTAGCCGGTCTGGTGATTGGCTAAGACCGATACACACGCACATTAATACTTGACTTAAATTTGAGGTTTAATATCATATACACATGTAGTATTATTTTTGTATGTGGTGATAGAAATATTGACTGTATTATTTAATTCATAATATGTCTCTAATTTGATATATTCCCTAATACAACTAATACTTTGGCACTTACAAAGAACAACGCTTGCAGCGAAAACAGGTTAAATGGTGTTGTGAACCTTCAAAGCAAAATAGGAATGATTTGAATAATTAAGTATGATGTTTTAATAATTTCTTTATTTATTGGCATTACGATGTGCCCTCGAAACCATGATGCAATTTAACGATACTTAGGAGTTACCCGATATTATAGTTGGTGACAGGAGTTTCCAACACAACAAAGTATACAAGCTATTCACTTTCTAATATCCCCATTAGCTTTAAAATGCAAAATCATATGAACATTATGATCATCAAGATGTACGGTTAGTGTCTATATTACTCTGGAAACTAAATGCAACAGCGTTCAATCTGTGAAAATAACTCTTTTTTTTCTTTCTAAGATTTAAATGGCAGCTTTAAGGTGTTGCAAGGTCGTTTTCGATTGATGGTGCTATAACCAATCCTCAAATGCATAAAGCATTCAATTAAGATGGTTAAAATATATTTGACACATGCGAACACTTCAATTTATATTTACCATTTTTCAATGGTTGTGTATATAGAGAATACTAGGTTAGCGTTGAATACAGAGAAGTTTATGTTGCGAGGCTTAAAACGCCGGGAGCGCGAGCCTTGGCACTGATGTTTACTTCTTTAGGAAAGAACTTAAGTGTATGTATGCACTGTACCTAAACGCACATATACATATATCTTTCAATAGTGTAATAAATTTAATTACTCAAACAAGGTAAACATACCAACATGAGAGTATGCAAACATTCTAACATAACCCAAAGTACTTCAGAGTGGTAGCTGTATCTGCAACCTTTAATTTGAATTAATTGTTTAGTAATATGCTATTCGGCAAGACATATAGTTCGATTATGTGCATTTAAGGTTAAGTATTATACTGGATGATATTTTAATTTGCCTAGCCTATCAAAAGTTGCATTAGTTCCCGTCATGGACGCTCTTGTCGCGTTTTATTGTTATGAGACCCGAGTTAAATTGTAAAATGAGCTACTTCGTGTAGTAAGTAACCCAATATAATTGAGATAAGTAAGCTTAAATAAGCAACTGAGCAAGAGGTATCGCCGAAACCATTATGATACCGTAAATATAATGTAACCTCTTTTTCATTATTTTCAAAATCCAAACCTTACATGATTGAGCAAATTAATCAACAATCAACAATCAGCTGTTTTGTTTTCATATATTTGTATGTGATTTTAGACAGTAACATTGTCTTTAACTTCCTGTCGCGTCTGTATGACCATCCTCAAACGAATGGAATAGAATTAAGAAAAACAGTACATCATTATCGACTATTATCGGTGTTCAATTACAAAAAAGCCTCGAATTCAGATATGTGCATTGAAGCGCATATTATCTGGTACAAACAAATTTGTGTTTAGATCGTTCGCATTATGCCTAATTGTCTGTCCACCAATCGATACTCAAACGTAAGTCATACTGATTTTTATTTACGAAAACAAACTGTGGCAATGCAACTGCAAACAATAAAAATATTTATAGCGTAATATTTGACGTAGGTAATCCTAAACTTTTGAAAGAGAATATAAAAATAACTATTATTTTTTAGTAAACAACTGTTCGAATACATCTTATTTGAATATTTTTCAAGTTGATAACATCACGCAAAACTCGGTCGCAAACAGCAATACCCTCCGACATTAAGTGGAGTGATCCATCTTCCACTTCCACTTCCACTTCAACGGAACTGGCGCCTTCAAACCGACCTATATACTAAGCCTACCGATTACACATGGATTTGGGTGTGCGTGCGAAAAGAATCTGTTCAGAGGAGGCTGCCTACCGGAAGCACAGATAGGCGGTGAAAACACAGCTCGTGAACCGTGGATATGACGGGGCGTTTGTGGAGACCGAATTGATAGAGATAGACAATAAAAAGAGAGAGGACCTTTTACGCGAAAAGACAAACTCGGAGCATAATACAAGGATTCGGCTCGTGATAAAGTTTTCGCGCGCACTACCGAACATAGGCCGTATCATCCCTAGACACCTTACGCTACACACGTCTGATTGAATGAAGGAAGATTTCTCTAAGCCCCAATTAGTAGCCTTCAGAAGAGATTGCAACCTGCAAGACATCCTAGTGCACAAAAAACACAATAGGATGTTCTTCGGAAAGCCCAATATGAGCGGGCCCTGTGGGGCGCAGAGATGCGCCATTTGCTCGTACATGTTGAAGGTGGAATATTTCACAGATCCCAGCGCCAGGAAGTACAGCGTCAGAAACAATGTTGATTGCATTATTATCAAATGTCATGTACGCGGTCAACTGTCGTCGCTGTCGCAGGTTCGTGTATGTGGGAGAGACCGGCGGAACTATGTACCAGCGACATCTATTGAATCTGTCGCGTATTCGCACACAGCACAGTGACCCGGTAGCTGAACATTTCTACACAGACGGACATTCCATGGATGATTTCCAAATAATGGGACTCGAACAAGTCAGCGGGTCGGACGAGTACCGCAAAACCATGGAGCAATTGTGGAAGTCAAAACTAAGGACATACCGACCATATGGCATCAACGTGCAAGAATAAACGTAAATAGAAGGGCGCGTAAACTACGTTGACGCCGGAAATGCACGACGTCATTTCCGTTCATAATAATACATCTGAAAATAAAACATGGCTGCTGATGAAGACCGTGAGGTCGAAAGCTTCGGCAAAAAAATAAATACAGCGTTTTTGTTCAAATAATACAGGGCTAATATAAACTTTGCTATATATATTAAAAGTCTTTAAAGTCAAGGTCCGAATTGGACTTATTGTTGCATGTTACACTCGTCTTATGAGCGCAATGGTCAACGAAACACCAAGAGATTAAAACGTTGATCGTAAAATACGGCATGAACATATTGTTTTTGACAACTTTGAGTTGTAAGATCAATTATAAAGTATGTGGAATTCGTGGCCTATTGATAAATGTCTTCTAATAACTGCATTTATGCCAGACTAAGCAAACTCTCCTACAATTGTTTTGAAACTTTGAGAAAAGTGATTGTCCTTAAAAAGCTACTACTGAATAGGAGCAAATAGAAGCTTTGAAAGTGCATTTTAATTTTTCTTAATTTAGCTGTATTCAACGTAGTTAAAGATGGTTTGAACAGGAAACTCATCCTTTCCAGGTTCACATTTATCTATTCAAATTTGTTGTAATCATAATTCATGAACGGTGTTGTAAATTTATTTTTTCTTCGCACAATCGTTAAACGAACTCGTTGATAAATCCGTACGCAATTTTAAAGTGACATGATTTAAAGAAATGGCTGATTCGGTTAAGGGAAATTAAATCCATCAATTTCTGGTTAAGTTTAACAAGTACGTATTGTCTCCTACATGCTCACTACTCAGGTACCGTTTATTTGATTACATTTCATGCCATTACTTTTGAGACTGTTGCACAAGCAGAAATGATTTCCTACGGATATTCAAAATCTGTAATACATTTTTACTCTTCACTCTTTACGTCAAGAATTAGGTTAATTTATTCGTTTTAATCGGACATCACGAATTAATTACAATTTACAGTCATGGCGAAAAATAATTATGATCGATATTGCTATGCAATATTCTTTCACATCTACATGTATATATATATATATATATATATATATATATATATATATATATATATATATATATATATATTGCGTCTTTTTAATGTTAAATGGTAGCCATATTTTAATTTATTCATTATACAGCATATTATGGAAACATACAGGTATTCTATGTGCAAACCTCTGTACACACAAATTATACAAAATATCAGTTAGAATGTTTTGTTTTGTTAGTTGTTAAGCTTTGGTTTGTATCACTAAACACAACGAGAACATAACGTTTTCTGCAATATTTAAAATGATGTTGAAATTATAACAAAATAAAGACATTAGTCACTTGTACGAGGGGACTAGTACTATGTAAAATTTAATGCGATTATATTTTTGTTTTAACTTATGCCATGTATCATTTCTAATTCTTTTTCTTTTTAAGATCGTTTTTTTAGGTTTCAGACTATGTATAAAAAAATAAGAAGCAGGCATACGTTTCCGGTATTTCATATTTGAGATAAAATATGGAATAATAATGTTCACAATATAATTAAATTTCTGTAAATTGTAATGAGTTAATTACAAAACTAGCATTCATGAAGTGTAAGTTTTATAATTGTTCTTGACTTCATATGTAGTATGCATGGTTAGTTATTATTGTTGGTGTGTCAGCTCAGTATTGCGCCCGAAATGTATTATCGACGCCAGGTATTTCAGCTTAATAATGCTGAAGTTTATATAAAAAACATATATAATATTTAAATGCCAGATACGCGTCGACAATGTATTACAAACACATTGTCATATACAATGTAGATTCATTTAATTATGTCCTGAATAAAACTTAGTCATACGGGTGGTGATAAATCAAGCCAATCTAACCAACTTATCTTCATACCATAGTCCAGATGTCAAAGAAATGGTAATTATCTGAAACTCTTGACATCAAACGCAAACATACCTAAAATTTACGACCTAATTTAAATAAACGGTTAACATGTGTTATTGACTTTGTCTACAAGCAGTCAACTTCGACGATCTGAATCGTGTATGCTGTTTTGTGTAAAAGACTACATTTCGGTTCATATTAATTATATCAACCTTCGAAGATATACAACTCTTAAAAATATAAATCTTTTACTCCATTGCATTTATCAAAGGCATTTAATGTACTTCATCTTTGGTTGAGCCGAAAAGCAATTAAAAGATTCATGCAATTTACATTTACAAAAAAGAGTTGTTCCGTAAAATTGTTACCATATCGCTAAAATGGCTGTAACGTCACGAGAATGTGAGATTTTAATCAATTCATTTTGAAATATCATAGTTTCAAGTGACGTAATGAAGAACCCTATTTCGAATGGACAAAAATGCTTCAGAAGCTTCGTACGAATGGCGCATAAAGTGTTTAGTAACGAAACATCGAGAGGCATCATCAGATAATCGCGCACCAAGTAATGCTAATTGAATGTTACGTATTTGTGACTCTTTCAATGCGTTTCGAGCGCAAAAAGGTTTTACTGTTGACAGGTTGCTTTTCCATGCAAATTGACGTGTTAGTTTAATTAAGCCTAAAGTAAGCCTCTGATTTGCAGCCTTTTTTTGATCGGTTCACACCTTTACCTATTTTCTATGATATTGCAGCTCGTCAATACATCAATTTTTTGTTTTAACACCTGCTAGTTCATCATTAATTACGTTGACGGTTATTTTGTTAATAAGCACGTGTCCATCATGCATTGCAAACACATTGCCGTATAACTTCCGTTAACATCGTTCTTGGTACAACTTTATGATACAAAAGGCGATAAATCGAGTTAATAAAGCTCACTTATCTTCTTACCACACCCCCATGAAATTTAAAAAATGGCATACATATGAAGCTTTGTACATCAAAGCAAAGGCTATATGAAGTAAAATTAACGATAAAATGAAAGTACATAGCTACATGCTTGCCCTACTGAATTTAATTTATAAGGACTTTCTGGACGATATCTTGTATATATTGATAAACTTAGGATTTGTGTATATTATAGTATGTTTATGCAATTTATGTTAGTAAAGTAAACAAAACAAAATGTAGTCATAGAGTATATTTCAGAACTATATGACAGGGAAATGACATGTGTTCCAAAAATAGGGAAGATTATCCGGTTCAAGAGCGGAAACAAAACAAAAGAGGCAAAACTGATGTTATTTACAAATCTTTGACAATCGAATCATATTCCTAATCAAATTGTGAGTGTATGTAATATTTATAGGTTATTAGACGTTTCACTGTACAACATGGAGATAGATGTGGACGAGCACATAGTTTCACGAGCCGTTAGGCGAGTCCAATATGGCTTCAAACTGTGTGCGAGTCCAAATATATCATGCATTGTACAGTTTAAACGTCAAATAAGCTTTTTTTCGATATCCCTTTCTCCAGCTCTTTGTTTCATTTAAATTTTATTTTGATTTCAAAATGCTTTAATTTCATCTATGCTATTTTCAAGTCAAACGCCTGTGTGAATCGATTATTGTACATTCGGATACTTTTTTCTCGGTAACGGCTTTTATCGTTATACAACAATTGCTTCAAGCCCTTGTACTTAACTGTCCAATATGGAAAAATACAGACTCTTTGGATCCAATACCGGAATATATTAGACGGTCACGTGGTACATATGAAGAATTTTATGAATTTATTAGATATAGAATAATTATTTGTATATAACACATACAGAAACATATCTTAATCGTGTAATTATATGTTATCGAAGTTAAACAAAACAAACATTAGATTTATAATATAAACACTCTTTCTTTTTACTTAAGCATGTTATTTATTTATGTTTATTCTGATAAACTCATGTGTGCAAAATCAAAAAATTTGGAAAAAAAAAACAAACGATATTTTAAATTTCCTTTTTAATGTTTACAATCAATTTGAATTAATTAATACACGTGTCATTGTATTATTGCAAAACGGGTTTATTGCAAAACGGGTTGTTATAAAAAAATCAAATTGCAATAAGACGCTCCAACCCGTTTTGCAATAAAATTATTGCAAAACGGGTTTATTGCAAAACGGGTTGTTATACAAATTACAAATTGCAATAAAACACTCCAACCCGTTTTGCAATAAAATTATTGCACTTCTGGGTTGTCTTAATTTAATTCCCCAATTGGTGAAAATCACTTCATAAATATATACATTCAGCCTAGTTTTATCATATTTACCTTGAAGGCGACATTTTAAACTTACTTTATGCCGTTTCAAAGAAATTTGAAAAAAATAGTATATATGTGATGATTTTATTGCGAAACGGTTTGTAACTCACAACTGACGTTGCATGAAGACACTTCAACACGTTTCGACACACATTCTGTTTTGTTTTATCGTATTCAATCTCGAAATTCACCACCTTCCATGCTTTTTAATTTTAAGTTTTAACTCACAGTTTTGTCTATTTTAAAACAATATTATTTAAATACAAAATTTGAACATCACTTTTAACTATTCCAATCCATTTGAATAAATACAAGAGTGATGATTTTATTGCAAAACGGGTTTATTGCAAAACGGGTTGTTATACAAAATTCTCATTGCAATAAGACACTCCAACCCGTTTTGCAATGAAATTATTGCAAATAAATGTGTGGTGATTTTATTGCAAAACGGGTTTATTGCAAAACGGGTTGTTAAAAAAAAAATGCAATAAAACACTCCAACCCGTTTTGCAATAATTTTATTGCAAAACGGGTTTATTGCAAAACGGGTTGTTTAAAAAAAAAAATTGCAATAAGACACTCCAACCCGTTTTGCAATAATTTTATTGCAAAACGGGTTTATTGCAAAACGGGTTGTAACAGAGCACATATACACGAGACACAATCGACAGCTTTTGCATGGAGTGTATACATCAAAGACGATACAACATACCATTCATTTCCACTAAAGATTTCAATCAAGATGAGTGGATTTATATTTATTAAATTCATAACTTTTTTAAAACAAATGTCTGTCTGAATATAGCATCTTAGTTATGGTATAAGATTGAGTTATTGATACTTGTTTTATGGATTGGCACTCAGGGCCAAGTTTTGTTTTGTATTTGGAAATGAATGTCCATTTTTTGTCAAACAAAACAGCTTAAATGTATCATTCTTTATCTTCAATATTGGTTAATAAGCCCGTATTGGGTTCTTTGCATGTGCATTACATTTTTTTAAAAATTAATTCATTTAATCATCTGTGCTAAAATGCACACGAATACGTTTACACAAACAAAACCCGAGAGTGTTTTGATACATTGATATTTAGAGTCAAACGATATGATCTTTAAATTTATATTGCAAACTTCAACAGATATTATTATTGTTATTGTAAAGGATTGTCGAAAACAGCCACAAATTTAGTTTGCTCAGTTTGTTCCCCAATCGCTCTTTTTCTGCAGCGCTAGATCTTTACAATATGATTAGATATTTTGCATTTGGTAATAACATACATTAAAGTACATTTAAGTCAAAATTAATATTTATGTTTTATTTTCATTGGTTTATACATGTAAGTATTTTTAAATGTTGTATAGCTATTTGGTCCATTGGTTTTAATAAAATACATGTCGATATAAACAAGTATCTACTGATCACAATGTATCTGAGCTGTCACCATAGGATGACGTATGCCCCCGAAAAACGCCTTTTCGAAACCTTAACGCAGATTTCAAAACCTAAACGCGGACCCTAAGTTCAAGGTCAAGGTCAAAGGGGTCAAAATTTGTGTGGGTATCGAAAGGCCTTGTCCATATACACATGCATCCCAAATATGAAGGTTACATCTGAAGCGACATAGAAGTAATGAGTATTTTTTGAAACTTAAACTCAAAGTGTGACGGACAGACAAACAGACAGACGGACAGACAGACATTGAAACATCTTCCATTTTTTCTTGATAAGAATTGTGTATACTCCAAGTGTTTAAATCACAGAAATTTACAACACGAGTAGCTTCACGGTTTTCAGGTTAATTCCTCACATTTGCTGCAAGCTAGCCGACTCATTTCTGCTTACTTACTGTAAATATGTGTACCAGCTAAAACTTACATACTGGTTAATACTATACTAATATGTCGTGATACAATCAGTGATGAAGAATAAAAATCATTTTGGATCAAGTCATTTGCTGGGCAACGAAGTATGATCAGATCCAATTGGATTCGAACCCATGTAAATGGTAATTAATGAGTTTCTGAAAAATTAATGACATTTGATACAGGTGGTGAGAGAATGGTCGCAAGTTTGTTGGCCGGTCTTACATGTAATCGACTTTAAGGTCTGAAAATCGCGCTCATAGATCTTTTGCTACTGACGGTGCCTAACCAACTGAAATAGTCCCGTCAGTAAAATGTAAAAGCCGTTTTTTAGCCACATTTTCTTGTTAACATAGTGATCTTTTTTTGTTAACTGATAAAGGACTCAGTTTAATCGTTTCTTTTTGTTTATAACAAAACACAACACAACACAACATATTTAATAAATCTTTTTTTTTCGAAATAAAAACACGATATGTAAAGTAAAGACATGGTTTACTTAAAATATGTTACATGTATATATTTCTTGATCATGAAACAGTCACAACTGAAAAGTAACTTTCTATAATCTTTCTATAACCACTTGCTATAATCTGGTTCGACTTCCGCTGATGCAGATGAAGTTTCGTTATGGAACAATATGAACAGTAGAACGCTTTTTATTGGTAATAAATCAACATAATGAGACAAATTTGTTTCAGAAAATAAGTTTTTAAGGTTTTTACCCCTTGCTTTATGTATTACATAAATGTTTTTTGCTGGGTATTTATGGATATCCATTTCGTGTGATAAACTGACAGAACGTAACGCGTTGAGTCTATCATTTCAATGTAGCTTTTGTCAACCAGAATTGATTATAATATGCACTTAAAGTCCGTTCATATCAAGCGTCTTTCTCACCATAACATAGGCGCAACGATCAAAAACATTAATTTGGAACTAATTTTGACTATCCTATCCCTCAGGTATTATTTAGCCTTGAAACCCACGCGTCAATTATGTTGAACGTTGGCAAAACGGATCAAAAGTATCATCACGATCAAATGGGTTAAATTATTTATTGGAAACTTTGTTGCAAATCGTATCATATTGCCTTGTGACACAGCGTTTGAAATATTATAAAATCGTAATGATCCAAGTGGAAATTATTCAAGAAAAAGATTCACAGCTAAGATCTGTTGCAACCCCAAAAATAATACAGTCTATTAAATGTCGATGTATTTTCTTTATTTCTTGAAAACCATCGATAACAAATGGTAAAATATATCACAATTCAACGAATTTGCCGCGCTTTGGTCACAAACAAAAGGTAAAGTATAAACTCGAACAAGACCGTATTCATTCCCAGACGCCGACCGTAACGGACCGAGGCTCAAAAGCAATCTTTTTTAAAACAGTCCCAATGGATAGTATGCATTCGCATCTACACTGGAAAAGGACCAAAACGCTCCCAAGGGATTGTATGCAATCGCATCTACACTGGAAAACGAACCAAAACGCTCCCGAGTGATAGTATGCAATCGCATCTACACTGGAAAACGGACCAAAACGCTCCCAAGGGATAGTATGCAATCGCATCTACACTTGAAAACGGACCAAAACGCTCCCAAGGGATTGTATGCAATCGCATCTAAACTGGTAAACGGACCAAAACGCTCCCAAGGGATAGTATGCAATCGTATCTACACTGGTAAACGGACCAAAACGCTCCCAAGGGATAGTACGCAATCGCATCTACACTGCACAAACGGACCAAAACGCTCCCAAGGGATAATATGCAATCGTATCTACACTGGAAAACGGACCGAAACGCTTCCAAAGGATAGTATGCACTCGCATCTAAACTAGAAAACAGACCAAAACGCTCCTAAGGGATAGTATGCAATCGGATCTACACTGAAAAACGGACCAAAACGCTCCCAAGGGATAGCGTGCAATCGTATCTACACTGCAAAACGGACCAAAACGCTCCAAAGGGATAGTATGCAATCGTATCTACACTGGAAAACGGATCAAAACGCTTCCAAGGGATAGTATGCAATCACATCTATACTGGAAAACGGACCAAAACGCTCCCAATGGATAGTATGCAATCGTATCTACACTGGAAAACGAACCAAAACGCTTCCAAGGGATAGTATGCAATCGTATCTCTACACTGGAAAACGGACCAAAACGCTCCCAAGGGATAATATGCAATCGAATCTACACTGGAGATCGGACCAAAACGCTCCCAATGGATAGTATGCAATCGCATCTAAACTGGAAATCGGACAAAGTTAAGTCATGAAAAGTATATTTATAGGTCGTTAAATATCGCAATCCTAGCTAAAAGCGTAGTAAATTATAATATATCATCGCGCATCTCATCGTTTCAGAGTCTAAACAATCAGTAACAAACAACGTGTGCACAATACTTACGTTCGTGACGAATTGGACTAGCAACCTATCATAGAGCTCCGGTCGAAAAGTTGTAATTTTGACTTTAAATGCTCAAGGTATATGACTTAGGTTAAAATTCTGGACGCACTGCGTTGAACTTATTCTTACGAGTGTTCTACTCCTGTAATACGAATACACACGTACTATTGTAAGCCTTTGGATAATCAAGGTTTGTGATTCAATACCGCCATATATAGTATACAAATATTTGTTACGGTTCTAAAATTGTCAAATCATTCACACGATTTCATACGCTTTCAATTTGAGTGTGACATCCTCATTGCCTCGAGGCATGGCGTTGACAAACAACGAGTGTTCTTCCTACCGTCCAGCAATATCTTCAGCAATACCAACACAACGTTCACCTTGTCGGTGTCAATCGCAATATATGTTTAAGTACTTGAGATACTTCCCATAAACATAGCGCAATTGTCACTTAAAACTTCTACATTAAAGAGGCACTACGTTCTGGAAATAACATTGCCTCACAACAACAATGTGTAATCTTTACAACCCTGTCAATACCTTAATCAGATAATCAATAATCTTAATTATAACACCTATTTACCACGCAAGTGGTGTGATCGCTCTATGCTTCACCAATTTGTATATCATGGCCTGGATTGTGACCATATAAGACTACAATGATATTTGTTTAAGAGTTTCAGTTGCTGACTGTTAATAGTAACATTTTGCTTTTACATTCGTAATCAAGCATACATTTTTGCGCTTTCTGCATGACAACCTTCGTTAAAACGTAAGAATTTTCCCTGGCTAATTTTTCTATAGTACGTATGCTGAGGTTCTTAATTAATGTTCACCTAAATATGTCTTCAAAACGCATTTGTCTTCTAACGTATGATTTCAACATGCAATATGTTTTTTCATACATATTATCGACTTAATATGTTTCTAATGGATGCATGTTTACGTTATAATTGCTTTAAGTGCAAACAATCAATGTTTTGGTGCAGACAGATATTTGTGTTATCCAGCATAAAGATATTATTCAATCATCACAGGCGGTTGCCAAGATGTTGCCTCAAGAAACCCATATAAAAAAGTATGTGCAGACGCAAGACACATTTTGTTGTATGATAGTATTATAAGTCTATCAAATGTGTTAATTAAATTATTGTTTGTCCAACTTGATAAATTTAATACATTTTTAAGTGTCAAAATATACATATTCGTTTGGTTGTTTATTACCAGGTGAATTGTATCATAAGCTGACCATCAGAAACATCACAAACGTCAGCCCAATTAACGGTGTCTAAAGTTGATTGACACAAATCATTAACTCTTCAATAAAGTCGTTCGTCATATTGTATAAGTGAACATAACACGTTATTCTAAGAGTGCAATTGTGTGACAAGACACCATAAGTTCCAGGTCAGACCTTCAGCGTTATTTCCATTTTCTTTTAAGAACAAACTTTAAAACGCAATACTCTTTATTTAAGCCAATAGAGTCATTGTCTGCATAATAAAGAACAAAACCTCACACTTAGCTAGAATATATTAAAACAAAAAACAGACGTGTAAATGAAAAATATTCTTAAAGAAAGGCAATTCAAATCGAAATACAATAATAAAAATACATTTTATAATAACATATTACACGAACAAGATCGATTAGAAAAGTGCATATATGACACTCGTTGTATCATGTTGTAATTGTTATTGTGCGTTATGGTATAGATGTGGGAATACTCGGACCGTTCACAATAAATAAAACAGTTAACAGAATGAATCACTTGCTTAGGTATGCAAGTCAGCAGTAATATAATTACTTTAAAACATTACTATTTAAACATCCATGCTACAAAAAGAACATTTCAAAGCCAACGATTATAACACTCGCGCATGTGTTATTGCTCATTACGTTGCTGTGTTTACTATTTCCAGCTTACTTCAAATCACACATTGTTTGTATGAACTTTAAACGTTCATTCACTGGTACAACTCTCCTGGATTCCTTCGAAAAAGAGGCAATCAAGAATAAACAAGATTCAGTATTGCTTTAGCAGTTGACATGTTGCATTTATTTTTCAAATAATGACTGGACGTAAAACATGTTTATAATTCAGTTTAATTTACTTTGTTTGCATAAGCGAATAAGCTAAAAAACAATGACTTAACTGCAACCGACAGCGGGACATAAATTTTACTACTGATCCATTACGAGGTTCCATGGTAATGATGATCGATGAAAGCGAGTTAGATTATTTTGTTAATGGATATACCGGATTGTGGTACATTTTCTCTATAAAAAGCGTTTTCCTGAGGTTTAACTATTACTATTCACTCTCTAATTTGTTTTTAAATTTCATCACTTGAACGTTACGGACCTTTTTATAGAAGCAGGTAATGAACAAATATAACCGTCTATATCGTTTCTGGGCATAAAAAGTCATTAAATAATTTTTCGACATTACCAATGTGTTTGTTAGGAACGGCATCGGTAATGGTGCTTCAAAATATGACAATTTAGGAAATGTAATCGAAAAACTTTTAAATATCATTATTGTTTCTTTTTAAATTGATTTTTATTATTATTTTTGTGTGTCGTAAATAACGTTGGGACAACGTGCAATAATGCGTCATAAAAAGAGACCTAGCAAGAAAATGAAAATCGATTTATGAACACGAATGTTATACAATATTATGTAAACCTCTATCATATTGTAAGGGCGCTACAATTATGGTTTGTTAAATCATACAGTTGCATATATTTTAATGATTCGAGTAGAACGGAGTTGTCATTCTACCAATAATCATGTACTGGGCTTCTGTTTGAATTTATGTAATCTATGTTTATAAAGCATTATGTTTAATGCAGAAAACGAAGACTAAGTGAAAAGAGAATCAAATAAGTTGTTTGTTTCATATGTAATTTTGCAATAACATGAAAACATAACCATTTTATTTTTGCTGAAAACACATTTTTTGGTAAATTTTAAATGGATCTTTTCACGGTTTGGTAAATTGACAAAATTGATAAAAGATGTTTCAGATCTGCAAATTTTCGGTTTAGTTATGATATTTGTGAGGAAACAGTATTACTGAACATTTGCCATGGTCTAATATAGCCATTATATGCATCTTTGACGATTTAAAAACCTAAAAATTATAAAGCGTTGCAACGCGAAACGATTGAATAATTTGGAGAGTTCTGTTGTTGTCGTTTCAATTTGTGTAATTACGAAGAATGCTTATTAAACGTTTAAAAACGCATGTTATGTATGCTTGGCAGGATAGGTCAGTTGCCTAATGCGATTTTACTTAAGGATCCGGGAGTCACTGGTTCGAGCCCTGCTGCGGGCTCCTTTTTTTCATTTTTTAAATTTTATTTTTGATTTTTTACTGGAGCTTTTCAAATGTAATGTTTACATTTATCAATATAAAGCAATTATCAACAAACTTCAAAACATGCCGAAATCTGTGAAAAGGCCCCTTTAAAAATATCGATGCTTTATTTTATATATGTCATTCGATTGTTAACGATAAACATATCAATCATTTAAAGTTGACTCACTTTACTTCAAAGCATATAAAGCGTTTATAATGGCCAATAAAAATAAAATTAATTACATCAAAACCGGTTTATATGACAACTATTCCGCCCGTGAAGAGCATACCACAATTTCATGTGGAGGAACACGCTCAAAAACCAACAAATCAAACAATCAGCGAGTGTCGTAGATATGTTAAAAAACGATACCATTGCACAAAAATGAGCATTTACTGTGGAGCTAGACATACAGTGGATCGGAAAAGAAATCACAGTTAATACTGAGATTCACTTCATCATCAGTGGCCGCTGATGATATTAGATAATCAATGGCTTAACAGGTTTCCGTGGCGTAGTGAATATTGGTCTTCGCCTAACGACCGGGAGGTTATGCCCACCTTGAAAGCGTAGTTTACATCTCAAAGACACCAGGTACTAGTAGTTAGACCAAGGACTCAATGACGTTTCAATAAGCTATAGTCTTTCGATGCACTTGAGCTAAAATTAGTAGGTTTAAACTAGGGATGTCAACGAATATCCGAATATCTGAATATTCGGTCCCGCACCGAATATTCCAATACGTTTTTCCGAATCGAATATTCGGAAGAATTTTAAAAAAATCAAATAATTTAAAAGACTTTGTATTTGTGAAATTTGCTTTAAACATTGTTAAAAAAAGTTGTTCCTCGTGTCATAGTGTTTATTCCGGTATGCACGATAATGCGTCGCTATGGTGATGACAGTATACCTGTCATGAATCCCGCTAATTGCCTACCTTCAGGAAACTTTAATTGACCTAAGACAGTCACTTTGTGTCAAAATTACTATAGGTGCAAATCGCGTCGGTAATTAAATTACCGACCCGCACTTGATCTAATAACTCGAATTACATTTAAAATGATCAAAGATTAAATGAGTAAAGTAAAAGCCGACTTGGTGTCAATACAAATAAGAACTTATGCAAAAGATGTTTGATTAAATAGGAACCGAATGCTTTACCTCTTGACTGGTTGAAACGTCACGAGAGCGAATTTCTGAAAGTCGCTTATGTTGTTAGGAGTGTTCTTTTTGTGGCTGCAAATTATGTGCCATCTGAGCGCATATTCTCCACAACTGGATTGCTTATCATTAAACTAAGAACTAGACTCGCCAGTGATTTTTTTAGACGCAATTGTGTTCTTGAATAAGAACGATGTTCATGTTCCCAGTGACGCCGATCCGAGTAACTTTGAAATGTGACAGCGGTAAAAGACTGTAAAACAGGTTCAAAGTGTGTTGTGGCATATTGTTTCAGTATCTATTGTTGGTGTTTTGTCCGTATATAATAAATGTGTTTTTGTTTGAATGTGGTCGCTATGTAAAGAATACGTTAAAGTTCAGCTTAAATTATTTCTAGATCTAACTGTTTTGTCATGTAATTGTTTTGTCGTCATGTGAATATAACGTTTCTCGTTCAATTGTTGATGTACAATATAAAAAGTTTAAAAACAGTTTTTGTCATTCAATTTTTACAATTATATCTAGCGACGGCAACGCTGTGTTAATACTTAGGCACTTCCGGTTAAATTCCGGTAAAAACGAAAGAAGAATTCATGGAGTAATGGTACGGTAAACAAAGTTGATTTTGTTGTGTTTTTTCCAACATATGTTGACCGAATATCCGAATATTCGTTCTGTAGGATGACCGAATATTCGAATACCAAAATCGGTATTCGTTGCCATCCCTAGTTTAAACTAAATAATGGTTTCTGTTAATTTAACTTTACGACATTAATTTATTTACCAAGGGTCAATAAAGCAGAATAGTTATACGGATAATCTCATATCTTGCATGGCAATTTATTAGTTTCGCACCGATAATATAAGGGCAGATTCTTATAGAGTTGTACTTATATAGCGACATTGTTTGTTTAAATCGTTATCTATTAATCTAATTACGAAGGTATGAACATATTTTTAGTGAGCAATTTTTTGCACATACATAAGCTTCCAGCAAAGAGTATTAAATGAAGTTACTCAACACTATATAATTTAATGGTTACGTAAGAAATGTCTTCTAACAAAACAGCAGGATCGCAATTTAATAGGCTTTTTAGGTTGAGGAGAGAGCATTTATGTATAACTTACGAATCATGTTTATTTATAACAGTAATGTTATAGGCTAGTATTCATAAAACCCGTTATAATAAAAAAAGGTTGATAACAAGACGTACTAAACGTTTTTGAAGTTAATTTGTGTTCATGTCACACGGCCATTAATCAGGGACCACTTGTTTTTTGCGATGCATTGATAAATGAGCCAATGCTACTTCCGAGTTGATGTTAAGGATTGGATGTTATGAAATGTCACGGATAATGCTACATTGTGAGTTAGTTTTATATTGTGTCTTTTTCAACACATTTCGAATTAAGTTTAAAATCGAGCAATGTAGTGCGATTAAGAAAAGATTTATTCATCCAAACATGTACACAAACATATAATAACAACTCATTAGAAAATTATACGACGCTTATAAGTTGTGGCAAGAAGAAGAATTTAACATAACATAAATGTATTTTGACTGTGTTACGAGCACAATCCCACACAATAAAATCGGTAATAATATCAAACCATTGCTCTGAACATTTGTCAGTGGTTCCATGCACAAAAACAGCGGGGTTATGCGATCTAATATATAATTTTTGTGTTTTATCAAAAGATATGGAGCCAATTCCAATGCGGTGACAGGAGATGGCGCCAATGCACATTTTCAGCTACTTTAATATTCGCTGCCGACTATGTACTTTTTGTGTCGCATTCCAAGTTGAGTGTTTGATCGTTGTTCTCAATCCGATCATTATGAATCAGTAAAATCTACATAATTATGAATAAACATGAGTCGCAAAGAGAATTTGATTTGAAGATTTCTTTTATTGAATATACCATAAACTGGAAACAGGCTTGAGTATAATTATAAAAAAAGGTAACTATTAAAGCCGAAGCTATACTTTTTTGCAGAGATTAGAAGGAACAAACGACATAGGTCAGCCTATTTAAATTCGTTGCCTTTACATTAAGTGAATGAAGCCATTGGTAAAGGGAAAACAAATCATTGTTTCAAGGAGAAGTAACATCTTTAAATTACTTCGTGAATTTTGCTTTTGTATAAACAGATTTGTTGTACAAACACTTTTTTGAGAATATTGAGAATTTAGTTATTGGATCAATTAAATATTAGTAATATTATATTACATATTTTGGATTTATATCGTACAATAAGCTTTTTCAGGTTCTTGATTTCTTAATTGAGTTGGTTCCTTATATATTGACATATTTACACCTTTTACTAAATGGTAATTGGTTTTGTTTAGATTTGGGTTTAAGTATATACGTTGACAAATAAAAAGAAATATGAAAAAGGAGCATTAACTATCAAATGTTCGTCATGTGATGATTCATATATTGTGCATTGGCGCATCCTCATGTCCTTAGCTTTACATCCTTTGCATTGGCTTCGTCACTTTTGGAATAATACAAAATTATCTAGTAGGTATGAAATACGCCATGGTGTCCGTGCATGCAGCAACTAGTCTTTGTTGAACTAAATCGGTTGATGTCGTTCGCGAATTAGTCTGATGGAAATGTGCTCGTCATAAAAGCATAATGCATCGATTTGCTCTCATAAACTCAACCATGTCACAACTTATAAAGGTCTTCAAGTTTCAAAATGGGTTGTGATTGCATGTTTATGTACATTTGTGGATGATTTAATCTTTGTCAAAGCGCACTGCATTGCCCGATTATTTTTATTATTTAGAAATTTGTTGGTAAAACCTTTAAAACCGAAGAATAATCCGTTATTTTTTTCAAACATCCGGTCATTCGCGCCATCTCGGTAGTAGCATTTGCTCATTAATAAATGCATCGCGAAAAGAGGTGGCGCCCGTGATTAACGACTCGTTTTCATTTGAATGATGTGATTTAAGGACTCATACGGAGATTTTAATGCTGTACGCTCAGTATTGATTGTTTAGGGCGATCATAGTGTGCATTTGTGTTTTGTACTGTTAATTGAAAGTAAATAAACGGTCAGTTGTCAAATTTAAATGACCTACAGCTGGTTGTATAGGAAATATATTAGATACTATGACCTGACTTTTTTGCGATATAATTATCGCTCGATGTGATTGTGTCACGTTTTATTGCATTAACCCATATCGTGATCTTAATTCAATATTAGACAATCAGCGATAATTTATACAACCCATTATAGTACCACAACCGTATAATTCTTCATTTCTATATATACCTTTGTACGATGAGAACCAACGTTACAAATCACCAATGCAACAACGGATGAATAACCCACACCCTCCAAAATAGCAACAACAACATATCATCATATTAGACAACGCGGATATTTACAAGCAAAAATGATGTAATTCAAAGTGCCCTTTTCACACTGTTTAACACAGGGAAATTTTTATCATTAATATTGCCATGTTTCTTAGGAGATGAAATACACACTTATTTGATACAGATTCTATCAAGTAACATAAAAAGCGTTATCGTTTTGCAGCTGGGGTTGATCTTTGGTGTTACATGGCAATGGAAGAACATTATTTGCCAACCCAATTAACGTTAAGCGTTCAACACACAGTTACAGTTGTAGAAAACTGATTCCAGATAAGGTTTATTTGTTTCCAAGCGAAAAGTTCATTATCAGGATCCGTATCTCAAGGAGATATTTACCCATCTTTGTCGATCAATTATAATTGTTTTTTAGCAAACAATTTGTAGACTCTGGACTAGATATATTATAGACACACAATTGATGCCATGGATTTTACGACACATACATTGGAATACAATTTAAAGAAGCGCACTGACACTACCAATGGACACATGTATGGTGCACATTGTATAATTATCTGAAATGTCACATGGCTACTGGCGGACATATTTTACTTAAGGAGCATAGGCCAATAGGAACCCTGCATTATTTGGTAGCCATTTATTATCAAACAGATGCTATTTAGTACGGGGTTTCAGATGTCAGCAACATAAGAAGTTAATATTGTGTGTTGTGATTACTTGTATCTATTTCCCTTATGACCAATTAACCGAAACAATCTAGAGTTATATTGTTTCAAGCGGAAGAAAAATAATATGTTGAAAGACGTATCTGTATAATCTGAATATATCAATGCTCTGTTGCAATGTTACAGTCTCTGTTGTTTATTATATACTTATCAGTTGTTCGATTTTCTCAACATTAACAGACTAACTGGCGCCAGCTGGTATTATAAAACGGGGACGCCATGTAATGCAAACAAACCTTTACACGTATGTATAACTATGCAAACTAAATACACAATAGTACTATACGATATATATCAGGGTTGGTTCTTATTCATGTTTGTTATGGTCATCTAATTGTAGATTAACCATATCCTATAATACTTCTATAAATTAATCGTGTGTGTTTAAGTCTTGCTTGTAAAAAATGCATATTGAGAAAAAAGTACACTTGCATAAAATTCACATATGTTTTTAACTTTGTTTAACGCAATCACAATTCTAACAAAAATCAGACACACACTAAAGCAATTAATTGAACCTAACCTGCAATTCCTGAATCAAAATCAAATTAGACAATTATCTTGAACAAGCATTGAAAAACTTCAACATTAAAATATTCTATCTATTAAGACCGGTGTAAAGCTCAACCTTTTAAACCTAAACACATGTCATAATGATGTAAATAACATGAATGCTGATTTAAATGAAATCTTTGTAGAAACTGAAAACACATGCCCTTATAAAAAGAAAAGAATATTACAAAAATCAGTTCTTTTTATGAACAACACACTTAAAAATGCAATTTATAAGAAAAGAAATCAATGGACAAGTATTTTATTGACCGCTGTGTTGGGGGGTGCAACTCTGCTGATTTCTGGCCAACAGTGAAACCTTTTCTGACAATTAAAGGTCATTCCACCAAAAAGGACACTGTTCTATGTGAAAATAATAACATTATAACTGATCAACAGGAAGTATGGAACATTTTCAATAACTGTTTTGTAAATGTTGCTAAAATATTGAAAATAGCTCAGTATCAGTAGATGAACACCATCCCAGCATAGTCTCAATTAAATAAGAAGCACTATTGAATCTGTGTTAAGTTTTCAACCCGTACAGGAGTCTTTTGTCAAAAAACAAATTGATATTTTGAATTTTAAAAAGTCACCGGTGCTGATGGTATATCACCAAAATAACTTAAACTCTCAAAAGATACTGTATCAACAAGTATTACCTCCCTAATTAATAAATCCTTTGAAAACTCAGTATTTCCAGATAAATTAAAAATAGCTCAAGTAACAGCTTTACACAAGAAAATAGTACACTTGAAATAGAAAACTATCGCCCGATCAGCATCCTTCCCACAATATCAAAAATCTTTGAAAGGGCTATAAATACTCAACTTATACATTTTTTCACCAGCATTTCAATACTTATCTATCTGCATTTAGACCGGGATATGGCTGCCAAACAACTTAACTGAAAGTAAACGAAGACTGGAAAAGGACGTTTGATGAAAACAAATATGTTGCCTCAGTTTTAATGGACCTATGCAAAGCGTTCGACTGTTTGCCTCATGATCTCCTTTGCCTAAAATTAAAGTATTATGGTTTATCTGAAGAGTCTTTACAATTAATCCATAGTAACCTAAGTGAAAGAAAACAATGTATCAAAATAAGTCAATTTAAAAGTGACTTTCAAATTTTTTATAAAGGTGTACCCAAAGGCCCCGTCCTTTTTAATATATTCATCAATGACATTTTCCATTTCGTTCAAGAGAGTAATCTTTACAATTATGTTGATGATAATACCTTATATTTTTCACATCATAATCTAGATATAGTTAAATCTACCTTAGAAAATGACAGTATATACTTAATAAAATGGTTCTCAGACAATAAAATGCAAGCAAATCCTGATAAATTTAAGGAAATCTCAATAGGGTCTAAAACTCACAAAGCTTATATCTCTTTTGATTTGTCAGGTAACAAAATAAAATGTGAGGATGACGTTCCATTATTAGGGGTTACAATAGATTTTAAACTATATTTTGACAAACACATTTCCAACTTATGTAAAAAGGCATCCGGAAAATTAAATGTTCTAAAGCGTAGTGGTATGACTTTGTGTAAACTTGTCAAACTTAATATATTTTATTCATTCATTATCTCAAACTTCAATTTATGTCCATTAACATGGCATTTCAATACTAAGAAAATAGAAAACATACAGAAAAGAGATCTTATGTTTTTTATCATGACTATAAGTCAGATTTTGAATGTTTGCTTACCAAATCAAAGCTGCCAAGCTTAAAAATAAGAAGGCTAAGACAAACGGCTAAATAAACATACAAAATAATTAATAAACAGACACCAACATATATTCATGATCTCATTGAAATTAACAAATAATTCTTACTCTTTTAGGTACACTAACACAGCTGCAATCACACGGGTAAGAGATACCAGTTATGGTCTCAAGTCTTTCCGTTCCGCAGCCCCCAGCTTGACATTGAAAAAGAATTGTGAAACACTATCTCCGAATGTCGAACTAAATGTCGATCTGGAATGCCGAGCCAGCTGGACATTCGGAAATAAGCATACAACACTCTCCGAATGTCGAACTGAATGTCGAGCTAGAATGCCGAGTCAGCTCGACATTGCAAAAAAAAAGTTAAACACTATATCCGTATGTCGAACTGGATGTCGAGCTGGAATGCCGAGCCAGCTCGACATTCGAAAATGAGCATACAGCACTATATGCGAATGCCGAACTGAATGTCGAGCTGGAATGTCGAGCCAGCTTGACATTTAAAAAAAATTGATAACACTATCTCCGAATGTCGAACTTAATGTCGAGCTGGAATGCCGAGCCAGCTCGACATTCAAAACACAATTGTACAACACTATATCCGAATGTCGAACTGAATGTCGAGCCAGCTCGCCATTCGAAAATAAGCATACATCACTATATGCGAATGTCGAACTGAATGTCGAGCAAGAATGCCGAGCCAGCTCGCCATTCGAAAATACAATTACAACACTATATGCGAATGCCGAACTGAATGTCGAGCTGAAAGCTGAGCCAGCTTGACATTCAAAAAGAATTGTTAAACACTATCTCCGAATGTCGAACTGCATGTCGAGCTAGAATGCCGAGCCAGCTCGACATTCGAAAATAAGCATACAACACTATATGCGAATGCGAAACTGAATGTCGAGCTGGAATGCCGAGCCAGCTCGACATTAAACAAAAGTGAAACACTATCTCCGAATGTCGAACTGAATGTCGAGCTGGAATGCCGAGCCATCCCGGAATTCGAAAATAAGCATACAACACTATATGCGAATGCCGAACTGAATGCCGAGCTGGAATGCCGAGCCAGCTCGACATTTAAAAAAATGTGTACAACAGTATCTCCGAATGTCGAACTAAATGTCGAGCTGGAATAGAGCAAGCTCGACATTCGAAAATAAGCATACAACACTATATGCGAATGCCTAACTTAATGTCGAGCTGGAATGCCGAGCCAGCTCGACATTCAAAAAAAGTGTACAACACTATATCCGAATGTCGAACTGAATGTCGAGCTGGAATGCCGAGCCAGCTCGACATTCGAAAATAAGCATACAACACTTTGTGCGAATGCCGAGCCAGCTCGACATTCGAAAATAAGCATACAACACTTTGTGCGATTGCCGAACTGAATGTCGAGCTGGAATGCCGAGCCAGCTCGACATTCAAAAAAAATTGTTAATTGTCTCTGAATGTTGAACTGAATGTCGAGCTAGAATGCCGAGCAAGCTCGACATTCGAACAAATTGTTAAACACTTTCTCCGAATGTCGAACTGAAAGTCGAGCTGGAATGCCGAGCCAGCTCGAAATTCAAAAAATAATGTACAACACTATATCCGAATGTCGAACTGAATGTCGAGCTGGAATGCCGAGCCAGCTCGACATTCGAAAATAAGCATACAACACCATATGCGAAGGCCGAACTGAATGTCGAGCTGGAATGCCGAGCCAGCTCGACATTTAAAAAAAATTGTTAAACACTATCTCAAAATGTCAAACTGAATGTCGACTCGACATTCGAAAATACGCATACAACAATATATGCGAATGCCGAACTAAATGTCGAGCTGGAATGCCGAGCCAGCTCGAAATTCAAAAACAATTGTACAACACTATCTCCGAATGTCGAACTGAATGTTGAGCTGGAATGTCGAGGCATCTCAACATTCGAAAATAAGAAAACAACACTATATCCGAATGTCGAACTGAATGTCGAGCTGCAATGCCGAGCAAGCTCGACACACGAAAATAAGCATACAACACAATATGCGAATGCCAAACTGAATGTTGAGCTGGAATGCCGAGCCAGCTCGACATTCGAAAAAAAAAGTTAAACACTATCTCCGAATGTCGAAATGAACGTCGAGCTGGAATGCCGAGCCAACTCGACATTCGAAAATACGCATACAACACTATATGCGAATGTCGAGCTGGAATGCCGAGCCAGCTCGACATTCAAAAAATGTACAACACTATATCCGAATGTCGAACTGAATGTCGAGCTGGAATGCCGAACCAGCTCGACATTCGAACGTAAGCATGCAACACAATATGCGAATGCCGACCTTAATGTTGAGCTGGAATGTCGAGGCAGCTCAACATTCGAAAATAAGAAAACAACACTATATCCGAATGTCGAACTGAATGTCGAGCTGGAATGCCGAGCCAGCTCGACATTCGAAAATAAGCATACAACACAATATGCGATTGCCGAACTGAATGTTGAGCTGGAATTCCGAGCCAGCTCGACATTCGAAAATAAGAATACAACACTATATGCGAATGTCGAACTGAATATCGAGCTGGAATGCCGAGCCAGCTCGACATTTAAAAAAAATAATATAAAAAACTATCTCCGAATGTCGAAATGAACGTCGAGCTGGAATGCCGAGCCAGCTCGACATTCGAAAAAACGCATACAACACTATATGCGAATGTCGAGCTGGAATGCCGAGCCAGCTCGACATTCAAAAAATGTACAACACTATATCCGAATGTCGAACTGAATGTCGAGCTGGAATGCCGAGCAAGCTCGACATTCGAAAGTAAGCATACAACACAATATGCGAATGCCGAACTTAATGTCGAGCTGGAATGCCGAGCAAGCTCGACATTCGACAATTTGAATGTTTAGTTAACGTCGAACGTCAAACGGTGAGCAAATTTAACGCACCTGACAAATTGTTGTATAATCCTGCACGGGAAGATGATCTGTGAATGAATGCCTTTGTCATCACTTCTGAATTTGTTTCCGATTTGTCTAAAAGCGTATGAAGGTCTAATTTCTTAAAGTAGTTAGCTTGCGCTTAAAACTGCCATTGTTTGGCTTTCGCGGTCACGTTTCATAATGCCGGATATTAACCTCCAGTTTATAAAACATCGTTTTAACTGGATGTTGCATGCGAACACGCATACACATCATTATCAATCAAGTGAAGGATTACTTGGTCGTTTCTTGATCACTTAATTATGATTAATGATTTCGTAGATTTTCGTGAACGAGTGGGGTCAATATTTCAATATTCATAATAATATTCAACTATTATTTGATTTTATACAGTTTTGCTTAATTGTGCGGTAGTTTAGAAAGGTTATATTTATTGGTGCGGTTATTTTCTGTATAACCACGTAGCACATTTGCTAACTAGATACAAATTAAAATCGATAATATAAATCTGTTTTCCAGTGAAATATGCAATTTTATTGGTATAAGAATTTTGGTTTATTGTGAAAAATTATATGTGTTATGTATTGCTTAAGTAAAACTATAACCAATATATTTTTTCATAAAAAAATCAGAATACCAGTTGCAATTACTTATATATGAATGCATTTAAAATATTCACAATGAAGTATTTATCAATAAGAAAAACAACCAAACAGAGGAAACGAATTTTAATGTAAAGAGAAATGCAGGTTTCCCTTTTTGGTCCCAATAATAAAACACAATATTTGATTCATTAATAAAGTCCATTTGATGACGTCATAATACACTAACGTGCGACGTCTGATATACTCTCGCGTAATTCAATGTCCTAAAACATATGCAAAAGAAAAAATACAAAAGTATTTCGGCGCATGCTCGAATATTTATTTAACTCGCGATGTGACTTTACTGAAAAATGTAACTACACTCATGGGTAAACCACTTGTTAAAAATGTCTTATTTTTAATACATATCGAGAATTAAAATTCCGTTACATGGCTAAAAAATCCCAAATGTGTGTAGCTTGTTTCACACTTGAAAAGAAAAGTGGGAAGTTTTAAAACAACCTTGTTATATAGCACTTCCTCATATTGGTGTATGTCGCGGCGGCTGTCATTTAGAAAGTTGTAATTGGACCCTTCAGTAGCATTTGAGCTGTGCATTCCTGAAAATAGTATTTTAGAAAATGTTTACCATTAATTTATTTTAAACTTAGCTTATAGTACAAACCATTAAATATAATCACTTTACATAAAAGCAAATGGAAACACCTGCAGATGCTATTGTAATAGAAAATGTCAACGGCTTAAAACAGACATATTTAAATTTTCGTTGACGTTTGTAACATATGTTTGTTTTCAGGGAACACTGCCAATAAAATGCGCCTTGGACCATTTAACCGATCGTCGCTCTGTAAAGTGTAAGAATTGTACTGGTGATTTTCCTGGTTATGTTTTATTAGTTTTATTGCCCCCGCATTGAATAGTTATTTTGTTTCAAATGTATTTGATCATTAGCTTCATTACATATTGCCCACCCATTTTTCTAATGTAATTTAAGCTATTTTTCTTTAGCCTGACGAATTTTAATTCCAGAAACGTGTTACTATCATTTCTTTTTGTTTTACAGAAGATATTGCCATTTATGTTCAAACTCCACATACTAAATCATCAGATATTGTTTTCTGGCGTTTTTATGAGATCTATTGTGTGTGTTGTTATACAATATATATAACTAATCTGTTGCCGATTTTGATTGATATGTTTAATGATGGATGGTATATTATATATATTCTACAACGGCACGTGACTTGTTTTCTATATACAAAGAAGGAAATCTACCGTGGGTTATTATCCCGATATACCAACGGTTGTTAGTATGACGTCACTTTTGATTGTCCGCGCACTGTTTATGAATAAGAAACGACGTCATTTGATTTTCATTGTTGTGATGACGTCGCGTTTTTGCGGAAAAGTGGAGGACGTTCGGTTAATATAATTCTCATTTATAACCTTTAAGTCGCGGATAACTTATTAATGAAATCGTGTTAGAATCGAAATAATCGACGGGTAACCGTTGGTTATTGTGGTAATAACCAACGGTATGTCGTTCCGATGCTTGTTATCAAACCACTCGGGCTACGCCCTCGTGGTTTAATTCCTACGCATCGGAACTCCATACCATTGGTTATTACCTCAATAACCAACGGTTACCCGTCGATTATTTTTTAATTAAATAATACGTTAATATGTTGATTTTGACAGCTACTTTATTATGAGCATCACACCCCTAATATATAGTTTATATCAATGCAATACGATTTTGATTTGCTTTGTCACAATCGTTATAACATGCAATGATTATACAGAAATATAATACATACCAGTCATACTTATTTTCTTCATTTGTAGTGTTTCGAGCTCGGTTTGTTCTTGACGTCGCCTAAACAATATACACTAATATCGCTGAATAGTAGGCTTATCTGGGCAATAGTTATGTTATGCATCCTTAACATTAAAACAATTAAACCAATCTCATTTAAATGTACACAAAAACTGCCCCATTTGCGTAACTTAGGAAGTTCCATTAAACTTATGATAGATATCACGTTATATGTGATATTACAAAAGAAATAAATGAGTCTGATATATTTAACCTAGGTGTATAGATTTTCTTACAGCCAGCAACTTCTTTTATGTATATTTGATTTTATCGACGATTATCGTCTACGATTCTTATAATATTTTATATTACGTACAGAGGTAGGCTAAAATAATTTTCAATTAAATTTCTGGTTACAAATACAGTCTGCATATTTGGTAATTATAGAAGAATGCACATGAACAGAGATGATCACATTTTGATCGGTAACGTTGCAGATATTTCAGGATTAAATGTCTCTACATTGTAAGAATACTGCAATGGTCCGGCTAATATTAGACATATATTAAGTACAAGGTAACTTTCCCAGGAATAACATATATTAATTATCTAATCACATTCTCTATTGTCAATATCGTTCCGAAAAAAAGTCATTTCAATGCATGCCTCCCTGTAAATGTGCACGATTTTAATTCCGGTAATTAGTGTATTTTCCATATGTGTAAATCACATACATTTATACAAATGGTTGCTCCTTATTCTCAGTTCTATGATGTGTTTTTCTAATATTTTGCTATGGATAAGTTTGATAAATATAGCAATTATGTACCATTGACAATTGTCGTAATCAAAATAGAGCAACAAATCCTTTAAATTACACCTCTCCTTCGAACTAAGAGTCCATATTTTTATAAGACAAAACAAGCATTCACATATTTTTTAGGTAAATGTCTCCCATGAATGAAACTAAACGGTCTATAAGTACTAAACATAAATAGGTTATTTCACGTAGCGAACGTGAAGCGAAATAAAAGCAAGGACTGTCAGCAAAACGAAAAATGTACTTCATATAACGTCCGGCTGACACCCAAAATGACTAATATGATTATAACGCCGACACCGACTGTAATTGTTACCACTGCAATCTTCCATTCACCAAATGTGACCACCTCATTGTTTTCTACTGAAACGAAACCATAACATTCGATGTTACATTGATTAAATACTGTCTTATCAAACGAAAGCGCGTGGATACCTTTTTACAGCAATTTAACTTTACCTTGTATCATTTTCTTTTGTAAACCTTAGTAAACCCAGTAAGTTAATCTTACAGCCACGCATTTCTTGTATACAAGATACTGTTTTTATATTAAAACATACTCCTAGGTCTACTTGAGTTATATTTAATTTACAACTGTTCTAACTCATGGCAACAGTTTACATATTCCTTAATATTTTCATGAACAGTTGCATTACAGTTTACATCTTATTGGTTGCATCGTAATTCTAATTACCCACATTCGCACTTGTTTCCGTTATAACCCGCTTTACACATGTCGCACACGCTTGACGAAGAGCAAATACGACATTTTTTCAGAACAGTTCTCTCTACAATGTATGCCAGCAAAGCTTGAAGGACAGCAATTCAAACCGGTATGTCTGTAATGACAGCCGTAAAGGCATGTTCCACTTATCCTTTCGCACACACCTGCCATGCATCCACTAGAGCAATTTCGAGAACAGTTTTGTCCAAAAAAGCCATCTGAACATTTATACATTGTCTATTAAAGCAGTGTCCATGAATGCACATTGTGCATTTAGAAGAAAACAAACACTGTTGACATGTGTCAGGACATAATAACTGGCAATTCGTACCGTAAAATCAATCTTTACATGAATAGCAATAGGTTTGACTATGGCATGCCTTGCAGTTTGTGTTGCATAAACGTCCACAGTTTAAACCATAGAAACCGTCTTTGCAGTACTTGCAATTGTCACCAATGTGATTCCCTTCACAATGTATGGCTAAACTGGCATCTACAAAGAATTCACACAAGGTTATGTTTGATTATATACGACATAATTTACTTGATCATTTGTGCTTATATTAAATATGTTTATAAATAACTTTAATTTATCTCTGTACCTAAATGTATAGCGCATGAACAATTGGAACTTCAATCACATGATGTGATAGCGATTGCAGGCAATATACATGTAAGACATGCTCATACCCGGAATAAAACGTTTTAAGCATATGTATCAAGCGGCATTATTACATATGTGATAAATGTTGATTGTTGAAATAATTTTTGATATGGACACTTGATTTCCAAATACGTATGAAGTACTTAGGCAAAAAAGTCATACAATAAGCTATTAATTTTAGAAAATTAGAGGTGATATATATACATTATTCTATAACAACATAGCTTGCATACACTAAATTTATTGCAATATACAATACTGTGTTTTTAACTGTTAATTTATATTCTAACGTGCACAGTGTTATTGTTCAAAACATTATATGCTCAATTTTCAAAGACGATGTAAATACACATCCTTAAAGACTAACTGCAATTTTCTCAACGACTCATCGTGATTCCTTTCATATTGTGTAACGACTAATTGCAATTGAGATTGCAATTGTTCACCAGCTGTTTTGATGTTTGATTCAATATTTCAAACAAAATTGCGTAAGTTTTCTAGTTTAAACTTTACATATTGATGCATAACTTCATTTTCTCTTCTTCATTTTGCATTAAAAATTAAGGACTACATCTGCATTAATGTCACCATGCAAAGGACCGGTTTAAAACCGTCATTGATCATAATTGTTGGAGTAATACCTTTAATATGGAAACTTGATTTTAAGCGTAACATTACATCCCATTATCAAGAAAATTCTGACAATCACCTGTCATTTCATGAATATAAATCATGACACGAAAGAAACGTTTTTTTTTAATTATCACTTATCTGTCGAAGAGTAAATGCATTTACATATAATATATTACATGTGTAAAATATAAAATAATGCATTGCGCTTAAAATTGTCAAATACAAATGAAATACAAGCGTGTCAATATTATCTTAACACTTTAAATAAAAATATAGATAACAGTGTACCTTGTGATAAAACACGTTTTTATCGTACAATTGAAGAAAACATACTAAATGAATTCAAGTGATTGTCTAGAATATGATTTCACACAACCGTGTAATTGTGTCTGATATTGCAAACGCACTTAGAAAACGGCGCGAAATTGCAGAGGCACGACGTTATATCTTCTATAATTATTCTGTTGTATTGATCGGATATAGCAGGCGAATCATTAAAATGCATAGCGCGTCTGCTGTATTGTGTATATAGACGTCTAAAGAAACATTACACGGGGCAATTCGTTTTATGAGTTAATATAGAATATATCGAAGCTGTTGTTCAAATAACATGGGCATTCGTTCAGTGCTGAAAATGAAATAATAATAGTACAACCATATAATACTTGCAATCCGCCTGCTATTCAAACGGCTAAATTTGAATAAAAGAGAGTGGACTTACAATAATAATACTATACAATCAGGTCATTATGGTACTAGCACTGCCACTTAAAAGCAACATGCGTCAAATTTTGTATTTATTTAGCATGTTCTAAAACAATGTTCTAACAGCTCATATTATGTTAATTACGCTGTTGGTTTACTTCCAGGGGAGGTAATGTCGCCTCTGCTGTTTTCACTTATTTGTTGAAGAGCTCGAACAATATAATCAAAACGACATACCATCTGTTTTGAACATCAATAATATTTTGATGATATAACTGTTGTTTGTAGCTGATATGGCTTTGAAGGTAAGACCCCTTAAGAAATGTATACTCATTTGCTTTTTTGGATTATTAACACAGATATTCTTAAAATGTGGGGTTTACTTTTAATTCTTCTGAAACTTAGATAATGTAAGCATGTGGGAGAGCTTCCCAAGGAATCTTGTACTTACCACAGCCAATTCTTAGTAAAGCAAAACTTTAGAAAGTGTATATAAACTTTATTATTTAGGTTTTGGTTTTACTTTTTAACTTTAATGAAAACTTCAATTTAAGTATTGAGCATAATAACAAGCTTGAAACAGACCTTAATTGATGTGTAAATTATCTGATTTTTTAACATTCTTTTATATGTCGTTTAATCTTAATTATTCTTCTTTTTTGGGATACTTATACGAAATCAAAGGAAAGCAAGTTATGTAAGCGGGATTTGTGCATCAGACTTAACACATGTACACAAATTGGTATTAAATATTTATAACTCATAAGAAGTACAATCTTGCGACAGTAGCTTTACAAACTGTCATTACATATTAAAGAAGCTTATTGTCAATTTTGAAAACTGTTGAGGGATCACATTTAGATATTCTATTCATCCTCGCTATTTGGTATTGTGCGCTTTATGATCTGTATTGTAGTACATGTTGTGTGTTTTTGGTTCAGAACGAATACGATGTATTACGTGAAAGAATAAATAAATTAAATGATCTGTTCTTATTTACGCACAACACTTTTCCAACAACAAATATGTGGCAATACCAAAAAGCACCTAAACCAGAGCTTCCACCTAACAATGAACTCAAACGCCGTTTCGTCAAGAACAAGACGAAAAAAGCAACTGCTAACGATGCAACTAACACTTCTCAACCGCCATCACCATCGCCACGGAAAACTTCACCGCCACCGCAAACGCCATCGCCACCGACGCCACTACCGCAATCGCACCCGCCGCAATCGCCACCGCCGCAATCGCCACCTCCACAACCACCGCCACCGCTACCGCCACTGTAAACGCAACCACCGTCACCGCCACCACCATCACCAACGCAAACGCTTTCGACCACTTCAACGACGACCACCACCACTACAACCACCACTACCATGCACCACTACCATTACTACCACCCCTACCAATTCTACAACCACCATCACCACCATGATCAATACCACCAACACCTCCGCCACCACCAACATGCAACACCACCACCACAACCACTACCGTCGCCTTCACCACAAATATAATGCACCACCATCACTTCCATCAAGCACCACCACCAGTACCAATACAACAACTGTAACAACACTTAAATCAACGACGGCCACTCTTAAACAACTAAGCCACCACATTAATCATCAACCAATACTAATGGCTCACTGACAAAGAATCCGCCTGGAAAAAATCAGTTGCTGAATATGACATGTCTGCGAATTGATGCAACACCACAAGTCTTCTTTTGTTGCGTAAATAAGATTGAAGAGGTTTGGCAGATAGCCCTTAACGTGCTCGCGCCAGGTGTATGCCGTTAAATACTGTGGGAACATAGATTTATGGAATAAAGGCAACCTATCTGTGGGAGTTTGAACAATTATATGTACCAAAATAGTTTGGAGCCGACTGATTTATTGGACGTATGAAAACTAAAAAAGCAACGTCTGTCCCGGCTCTAGCTCAGTCAGCATAACGTTTGAGTATTAATTCGGATATCGTTAGTTCTATTTCTAACAAATCCACATATTTTGTGTGCGATCTGGTCAGGTTGTCCCCATCTGTTCCATGTCATCAGAATGGAGTTGTTATTTTAAGTATGTACACATTGGTTAAAGGTCAATTATTTAGTACGGTTGGTACGAAAAACTATATGTTCACTTACAGTCGTTATAGAACTTAAATTCAGTAAAATAAGCGAAAATCCAACCAATTAGGGAGACAAACAAATATATAGCCCCATGCATATAATCGTTAGGCCGGCCATCGTTATTGGTGCGTTTTTTTTTAGATTCGCATTTAATTTATGGTATAATTAGTGTGTATGGTATACAGCAGATGGGTGTGATGCAATTGCATACCATATTGTAATAATTATGAGAACAGAGAACTACAAGTAACTCTACTAAATGAGATCGTTTCATCACAGCATTCAGTCATCTATGTTCTTCACCTTACTACAATTTGCGCTGCCGATTTTAGTATTCTTTACTTTCTAAACAAATATAATAATTGATTAATCATTCATGAGCGGTTGAATAAAACTGATCGCGGAAAGAAATAGCACACCATATTAATGATTGTACATGTTCCGGGTTAGCCGAGGCATAAACTCATTTATATATTTCTTTTTCCAAACAAAAATTATTTTCATTCTATTATTCATAAGAGTTATTGTTCACGTCGGTTCTTTTTTTTTTATTCTTATTTTGTATTGAATTATTAATACGTGTCCACTAACGACGACTATTGCCCTGCACATTGTTCAATATACTTGGCTTTCAAAGGATTCATAACTCAAGAGAACAGTCACGCGAATCGTTATCATCACTGTCATTAGAATAACTAAAAGCATTGTTTTCAATTAGACAATAATTTTTCAGTTATCGAAGTGTCCCGCGTGCTCTGACAGATCAAACATCAACGGTACGCTAGTTTTTCATTTTATGTTACAAACGAGTTAAATCAATAATTAGCGTCAATTTATCTTAATCGAAGTTTACAAACATGTTCAATGTCGATGCACCTACCGCAATAATTGATTTATAAACGTTTGCTTTCAGTCAGATATCACCCAAACGTAGATCACTTCTAAGAAATAGCGCTCGTTCTTCGTTGTCTTCTTCTTCATCTTCTTCTTATTCTGATTCTTTTTCTTCTTCTAATTGTTCTTCTTCTTCTGCTTCTTCTTTCTTCCTTGCGTGTTTCTTCTTCCTTATGTTCTTCTTAACTTCTTCTTCTTCGTCTTTTACTTATCATTATTATTATTATTATTATTTAAAAATACATTCTTGTAATAATTATTATTCGTTTTTTAAGCATTATAAGTATTGTTATTAATATCATTATTATAAGTATTATTATTATCATTATTATTATTATTAGTAGTAGTAGTAGTAGTAGTAGTAGAAGTAGTAGTAGTAGTAGTAGCAGTAGAAGTAGTAGTAGTAGTAGTAGAAGTAGTAGTAGTAGTAGTAGTAGTAGTAGTAGTAGTAGTAGTAGTAGTAGTAGTAGTAGTAGTAGTAGTAGAAGTAGTAGTAGTAGTAGTAGTAGTAGTAGTAGTAGAAGTAGTAGTAGTAGTAGTAGTAGTAGTAGTAGTAGTAGTAGTAGTAGTAGTAGTAGTAGTAGTAGTAGTAGTAGTAGCAGCAGCAGCAGCAGCAGCAGAAGCAGCAGCAGCAGCAGCAGCATTAGTAGTAGAAGTAGTATTTGTGGTAGTAGTAGTAGTAGTAGTAGTAGTAGAAGTAGTAGAAGTAGTAGAAGTAGTAGTAGTAGTAGTAGTAGTAGTAGTAGTAGTAGTAGTAGTAGTAGTAGTAGGAGTAGTAGTAGTAGTAGTAGTAGAAGGAGTAGTAGTAGTAGTAGTAGTAGTAGTAGTAGTAGTAGTAGTAGTAGTAGTAGTAGTAGTAGTAGTAGTAGTAGTAGTAGTAGTAGTAGTAGTAGTAGAAGTAGTAGTAGTAGTAGATTTAGCCAAAATCATTGTAAAAGTTCAGTCAAAAGAGAACACGCCACAAATGCACCATGTGATACACGTGACCACGTGCACCAGAGTTCCTGTGTCTGGAACGCGAATACCGGTTCGAGACGTTCGCCCGTTTTTGCAATCCTCTGTTAAGTACTTGAATCGATACAAAGGACCGCGTAAATCAACCATGCGTTGCCAACGCATGGTGCCAATAGCCCGTATCATCCATTAATACCGAACACTTACGATAGTATGTTTCTGGCAAGTGGGTATTCTAACTGATGAGGAAACTGGATGGGTTTTGGAACACGTTTTACAAGGGATTTCTTTTATATTAGTACCTGAACAACTTGAACAATACAGGTAAGACATTAGTCAATTTAAAATTCATCAAGCACCGAACCTAAATTGCAAAATCTTCTGGATTGTTTCTGTACTTTTACAAGCAATAATTATATTTTTAAACAACATAATTATTCATGGTGACCGTATCGGTATCAAACAAGTAGCGTATGATAAGACGTAGATTCTTTAAGACATATACTAAATACAGTTCGAAATGTTATTTTTTAACATCAACAACCTCACACAAAAAAGCCATGAAGCAGTAGAGAAATCTTGAATCCTGCGAGCCGAGTGGTTCATGCCATCGGTCAGTTTAATGGGTTCCGAGGGAAGAGATTATTGTGATGTTGTTGTTTTTTCTAAATTGTCGAGATCCGGATTTCAACTATCCGGTATTCCCATGCATTATAACGTCACAAATTGTGAATACGCAGAAACCCAACAATAACATTTCATAATCGCGCGATGTTGACAAACAGAGAGCGCACCACAAACTTGCATGCTACCCCTGTTCGAATAACGACAAGCGCGTGTCAGTGTGGTTAGCGATCTATCGATGCCTCGGTTCGCCTCGTGTATGGGAAATGATGCGTGATATTAATGCGAGCGCAAGTCTGTTCAGTGTTCAACACACCATAGTTGTTTTGTCCGGAAAGTGGAGCGATTTGGGTTTTGTAAGTTTGTTTGACGTATTTATGATGATCTTATTTTCACCCTCAAAAGAAGTGTGTACGATGATAATTTGACTTTACAGCTCTTTATTTTTCATTTATGAATCGCTTGTCATGACCTCGTAATGTCTACGAAGTCTGTAAATACATGCGAAAACATAAATCCTAATATGGTCGTAATGTGAAAAGTAAGATGAAAATTATGTATTTAATTTATTATAAGAAATAACGCGTAAGCAGAGGCCCTATAATATAATCTTGTTTTCAATGCAATAGCATGTACATGTGTTTCTGCTATATTACTCAAATGTTATCTGTGATTAATACAGGGTATTATTTATTTATTATATGCCTTTTATTTCATGGAATAATGATATTTACATGCATGCAGCTCCTTGCATAAGCATAACCTCAATTATTACATGTTAATCATGATACATTATGAAAATGTAACAACCGTCTTTGCATTGATCTGTCAGTTTGTCTTTTATGTTAACAATTTTCCTAATAGCCTAGAAATCTACCATCTCGACGTGATTACAAAGTATTGGTTTCATCTCGTGAAGATGTATTCATGTTCTATCGTCGCAGTTAGCGCGTGCATTTATATCTAAGCTGATGTAATTTCTTTGTTTTCTTCACTAGTTGGCTCTAATTGGGTAACCAAAACAAAAAGAAATGCCGCTGCACCCTTAGAAATAAACCATCCTTATATATATATATATATATATATATATATATATATATATATATATATATATATATATATATATTGAGAGAGAGAGAGAGAGAGAGAGAGAGATATGTTTTATTTCACTGATCGTTCATGGATTCACTATTTGAATAACTGATGTCCTTCCCTCCTGGGTTCGTAGTTCGTTACGACTAGTTACCATTTCAGGAATAGAACACGTATTAGGCAATGCAATAATATTATTCAAAACCAAACGTGAGCGATTTTGTTTACCTGTTGTTTTTTTAATAAAATTTTTATTAATGAATTAATTGACACTAAGAAGTGCCATTGGTATATTCTGACGATACTTTGGTTTTGTCTTACTCCATTTTACTTGGTATTGATTGTTAACAGCACATAGGAATAGACAAGCAATTCATATATTACTTTTTTGAGGTACACTTTAACACTAACCCCGCACCCCCAATATGTGCATTATGTTTTTCCAGAATATTCATGAACTTATAATTGCACCCACCAAACTAAACGTTTTACAAAAGGCTTGATATGGCTTGTATGAAACACTCAACATGCAAGATAAACGGAGTTGGGACCTAACTATAGGTAGTTGTACAAGTTATATAAGTAATACTTAATACCGTGTCATATCCTGTGTGGAAATGCAATTCTTAAACATATAATTTTACATGTTTCGTTTTTGAAAAGGTGCATCTACAGGTTTACCTGTTTCAAATGTTTCAGACTGTGCAAGGGCGATGTATTACATTATCGTATACACCACTTAAGAATTATTTAGATTCAGATATTTTGATTTTACAAATTAAAAGTTGTACATTTAAAAGAGTTTGCGTTGTGGGTCTAAGCACATGTGTTATGTCCATATAGCCATCGGTTTCTAGTGACATATATTAAACAAGACACACTTGTGTCGTCTCCTTTATTAATGTTCGGTAATGTTCGTGCACATGTTTAATCGCTGCAGAATTTTAGTGGAATGTCCTTTTTATATTTCTCCCAATTCAAGTAGGATAACTTATTAATATATTCAATGTAGCGGTATTTTTAATTGCAAGGTTAAGCAATGCGAGCAAACTTATGATTTCGACTTAAATGGAATAGTTTGTTCGCGTGAAATTAATCATCATTTTAAATTGATACAATTTTAATATTCAATAAACTACCAATATAAAATTAATAGTATTACGCGACAAACTTCAAATATTTCGGATTTTTTATTTTGTTCGAAATCATTTATGTTATCTTTACATGGCTGTTTTTTATATTTGAAATAGGTAATCTATGTTTGCGTAATATAATTATGTAAACTTGCCAGTTTTTTTTTCAACAAAAGTATCCATTTTATTCACCAATAATAATAATAATCGAGCATTTGTTTCTCGGCAGGCTTTTATAAAAACATTATCTACACATGTATGTGCGATCTTCATCTGATGGCGGTATAATCACTAAGATGTAAACAATAAATTCGATAATTAATTTCTGTTAAGTGTACTTACCGTGCTTATTAAAATATTCTGATCTCCATTTGTTTCGCCTAACATCTTTTAACTTGTTATAGAGATATGTACGACGAAAGATGATAAAGTTATCATTGATCGAAATGATGCTTCACTTGAGATCCCGGTTGTAGAGATTAGCATTGAAATCCAGGATTAAGTTGTTAACCCTAGCCGTTTATGTTTCCGTTATAGACCATTAAATCATTGTGTTGGTTTAAGGGCTAAATGCTGTTAATTGTAACGAAATTACCTGTCGTTTAATCATTATTTCCCGAAATGTTTAAGTTGTGAATTTGCCAATATGCGATGCGCAAAAATAAGGACTCGAAAAAGGCATGCCCTATGTGCCGAAGGCGTTAATACATAGATTTGGCGCAATTTCCCCGCAGACAATTAATTCACACATGACATGAAAGAAAATACTATACAATTTATAATATTATAAATCAATCTGGAAATTTGCTGCAAGCTCTTAGGAAAACAGCTGGTTTTCAGTCACTGGTGTAGCACTTGCGTTTCAAATTGAGCCGATCTCTTTGTAAAGTGGATTTATTTCACATACATAAAGTGTCATACTAAATTCGAACGTGCGGTACGCTTCTATGAAATATTTAGTTTAAATGAAGTCTCTTCTACCCGAAAATTAAGCCTAGATGGGAAGTGTCGATACTTTACGCCTATGCATAAAATTCGGTTCGCCCAGAAACCGGCGTTATTACTTTCGTCAAGTGGCACATCGCAACACACTTCGCCACGATTAAAGTAACAAATCGCACGGTCATCAATGTAAGCGAGTTCATTTGAATTCGTTTGTGGCATAAAATGAATCGAAAGTTGTTTATTATCAGACAGGCAAAGGTTATGAAAGAATTAAATTGGCTCTTGACCTAAACTGTGTGACCTTTTCCTCCAAGGTTTACCCCAGGTATAGTTAATCCTGCAATCATCTGCACAATATTCACAGTGATTATGTGTTTAAAAATAATAACCAAATCTAAAAGCGGAAATATTGCGACTGTCAAATGGCACACGCTGATCAGTGTAGATTATGATTAAAAGCATATACCAGACTGTAGTAAAATTACAATCAGTTCTGTATCCATGCCAACAGTGTTGATGACATTCTAACAATGCATTTTTAGTACATGTAGTAAGATGGAAAACAATGCTCTTCCTATATACATAGCACACTAACAATCAGATCACCTTGTGTGTTCGATAAAAACAACAAAGCCTACCGTCGCTTCACTCTAAATTAACGGAAGCAATGCACTTAGTCACACAATCAGTACATTAATTTACATAATAAAAAATGAGAAAAATGATTTGCAAGAATACATGTACCGGAAATATGCATACAAACTACCAGGTTTGGGGAAAGATATTTGCAAATTTACATTAACTGTTGCATTGTTGCAAATCTACGCATTAAGTCCTAAAAAGCTTATTTTTGGTGTCGCACTGGAGTGCGGCGACTAGTATGTTATGCATTTTTTTCGCTTATGAGAGGAGAAGTTATTTTACGGATCAATGTATATATTTTTGTTTTAAGAATATCTTGCGCAGTGGTGATTTTTTGTGTGAATTAGTGTAAATAAGCACTGTATTTGTGCCTATAACATTATTACAACATTTATTTCCAATAATGCACAGCTAATTTTTTTAAATAAAAACTGATCACAGGGGAAAGATCACAGGGCCTTGGCAAATACGCGAAACTTTCTGGTTTTGTATAAAAAAAAGACATAATAAAAATATATTTATTTTGTGGTTTTTCTAACAATAGCGCAGACTTTTGCTGTTTGAGTTTCGGTTAACGCGTATTTTCTTCAATTTTGCAAGACGACAGCGATTACACAGTTTATTGCTTTATTGATAACCGTTACACTACAGTCACTTATTAAGGTAGTAGGTGCCTAGTTAGATCGGGAATAGTCGGTCGATATCGCCGTATTCGGAAAGCGTTTCGGCTATAAGCGATATCTACGGTAAAGTCCGGAAATTATACTAAATACATGAAATAAATTTGTAGTTTTTTATTAAAGAGTTAAATTTGCTTATCTGTTTAAGATTTAATAACTATACAATACAAATATAAGTTAAATTGATTCGTTTCATAAAATATTTGTGTTCATGACGTCACGGTTGTTGACAGTTTCTTAGCTAAATGAAAGTGCGAAATAAAAGCGAGCGATTTGCAAAATCGAAAAAGAAGCAAACACAGATCGGCAACGTTGTGTTCAATAACCCTTATTCATTCACCGAGCTCTGTGATGGCGATTTGTGTGAAAATGACTCATTGCTTAATGGCGTGAAAAGAGTAAGCAGAAGTTGGTGGGGGGATGGAAGAAGATTGATTGACTCGTTGAGCTGGAGGTTTTGCTATACAAATTACAGTATGGTCAGTTTTGTAATCTGTGTCCCATTCCTTTGACAATATATAACATTGTTGGCGAACTACAAAATGGCCTCAGTGGTTATTTGTACGTTGTTTGTGAAAACCCTGACTGTAGAAAAGTCAACCATGTTGCTTATGGAAAGCAGCAGCATCTCAAGATCAGTGGAATGTCATGCTTTGACGTAAATACCAAGCTTGGAACATGTATGCATGTCTTCATTTTTCAACCTGCCATTTCTATCAATGTTAAATCATTGTTCAATTGCCAATGATCTTTGGACTTCTTACACATTTTCAGACCCCTTAAAATTCCAAGTGTCATTCCCAGTGAATATTTGTTTATCGTGTAATATATAAGGAAACATTCCGGTGTCCATCATATTCAGTTTTCAAATTTAGTTTCGCATTTGTGTTGTTAAATCCAATTGATTGCTCATTCATGTTATTTAATAATGTAATGATGATACGAATGGATTCTATGAAAATACATTGTCACGTCATTATTAAGTAACTACGGCCTTATTTCGTTTTCATGTTCTTATCATTTTCAATTCTCTTTTCAGCAATGAAAGTCAGTTTGGGCAGGCCGGTGAAGGTAAATAACTTCCTAACCACTCTAAAAATAACGCTTATTGCAAATAGAAATCTTAAGAAGATGGAGGCTCGTGCTGGTGAGGCCATCAAGAAAATCTCAACTGTGTCGTCTAACAAGGCTGCTATTGATGCTTATGAGAAAGAAATGGAGTAAGTGTGTAAACTAACTTTTAATACAATGTTATTGACTATTCTGGTGCCAAATTTCAGTATTTTTTCTCATCAACTGTCTTCTTATATCCTATTCCAGATGAACATGAAACATATTAATAATAATTGTTTTATTAAAGGCACAGTGTTCATAGTTTGGTAAAATTACATTTTTAAAAAGATTTATTGTTAGAACCCCAGGGCAGGCACATTATTAAAAATATTTGTGATTGTTATTATAAATATTAAAAGCTATTCCAAATATTTCAATTTTTTAAAATAAATTCATTACTTTTAGTAATAAATCTTATGAAGGAGCATAGGTATATTAAAATTCTGAGCTATTCATATAAATGGTGAATTCTTACTCAAGCGATAATTTGAGTTCAACGACTTGTCAATATGTAATGTGCTTGTTGTGCTGAAAATTTTTCTCATAACCAACGATCATATAAGGCGTCAGAATGAAACTTAAAGGGGATTTATAAACTTCATGAAATAAGCTTTGTGTGAATTAAATTTTGTATTTCAGTTCGAGGTACAGTAATGCCTGATATTACTCAGATTGCTGCTGTGCATTTGAAGACGGGTTTTAAGTTCTCGACATAATTATGTGAAAACAACAGCACAGAAAGTGATTGGCATCTCTGTTGATGATCATGGCATAATGCGTGTAAATGAGGGAAGTGTTGATAATGTATCAATTAAAACTTCTCTACATGATTGTATGATGTGGCTTGCAAAGTTTCCCAGAGCCATTTTTGTTGCTCATAATGGGCGCAGGTTTGATTTTCCGGTTTTGGTTAGTGCATTGCTGAACACACACTGTTTTGAAACGTTTTGTAATTGTGTAAGCAGTTTTGTTGACTCTTTGCCGGTTTTAAAAAATCGTATCCTGGCCAATCACACAAACAGGAAGATCTAGTGAACGTGTTCTCCAGGCAACCTGCAACGCCCACAGTGCTCCTGATGATGTTGAAGCACTGGGATCTTTGCTTAAAACATGTAAAATTACTGGCAATAAGGCCCACATCTTTACTGTAACTGCAATCGATAATTAAGTTTGTTTAAGTCATGAAAAGCCTTAAAGGCAAAGAACATTAGATTGTTAGACGTGCTGTTGCATAGAGAAACTCTAAAGCGACCAACAGCTGAAAACATTGCGGGATATGGACTGGCCTTGTGTCATTTGAAAGCCATAATTTTTAGTTCCGGAGAGGATGACTTTAGGGATACTTTCATTGCTAAAAACAATGAGGGACTACCAAAAGTCACAAACGCAAAAAAATATTTTATCTGAAGTGGTCCCTAAAATCGGTCAGTTTTTCAGTGAAGAAAAGTGACGGAACGAGATAATATGGCTTTCAAATGACACGCGGCCGGTCAAAATCACGCAATGGCTTTATACTGATACTAAATTATGTACATCTAGATGTCATTAATCTGGCTGTTTTTATTAAAATATAAGTTGTATATCATTGTGCTACATGTTTAAAGAAACATGATAACTTATACATATTTATGCTACGTAATATTGGGACAACTTTGACATTTTGTGGTGAACTGAGCCTGTATTCATATGTTGCCATTTGACTTTAGGTGACCTTTAGATTGTATTATAAACTCGGCTGTTTTCGGAGAAAACTCCGAGGTATTGTCATAGCCTCTTCGTCGTCCGCCGTCCGACGTCCGCCGTCGTGCTAAAACCTTTACTTTGGCTCTAAAATTAAAGTGCTTCCACCTACAACTTTGAATCTTCATATGTACATGCACCTTGATGAGTTCTACACGCCACACCCATTTTTAGGTCACTAGGTCAAAGGTCAAGGTCACTGTGACCTCTAATATAAATCTTTAACTTTGCCTCTAACATCATAGTGCTTCCACCTACAACTTTGAAACTTCATATGTACATGCACCTTGATTAGTTCTTCATGCCACACCAATTTTTGGGTCACTAGATCAAAGGTCAACGTCACTGTGACCTCTAATATAAAACTTTAACTTTGCCTCTTACATCACAGTGCGCCCACCTACAACTTTGAAACATCATATGTACATGCACCTTAATTAGTTTTACACGTAAATCCCATTTTTGGGTCACTAGGGTAAAGGTCAAGGTCACTGTGACCTCTAATATAAAACTTTAACTTTGCCTCTAACATCATAGTGCTTCCACCTACAACTTTGAATCTTGATATGTACATTCACCTTGATGAGTTCTACACACCATACCCATTTTTTAGTCACTAGGTCAAGGTCAAGGTCACTGGAAGCTCTTATATAAAACTTTAACTTTGACTCTAATATCACAGTACTACCACCTACAACTTTGAAACTTCATATGAAGATGCACCTTGATGAGGTCTACACGCCACACCCATTTTGGGTCACGAGGTCAAAGGTCAAGGTCACTGTGACCTCTAAAAAAAATCTGACAAGCTTTCGCAGCATCCGTTATGCGGTGCTCTTGTTAATGTATTATTATATCAATATTAAATCAAAGTTAGCTAAATTGCTTCACATGTCATGGTTTATAACTGTAGCTTTTAATAAGCAACTTAAATTCATTGCGTGAAAATGAATTGGGGTAGGCATACTCAAAGTAAAATTTCTTGAGATAGGAACGGTAAAACTTCCTGAAATTAATTCAGTGTGTAGAAAGTATGCTGTGTTAAATAAATATGTAAAATATATGCATTTCATCACACTACAAGTCACATAAAACGTAATAAAGTTTCTTGTCACTGAACAATTTGTTGTCGTTTTTGCCATTTTATCCAGATAAGTGCATATATTATTGGACATCAAAGGCACAATTGTCTATTAATGACATTTTTTTAATTCTGTATCTACTAACAAAATCCAGTCGTGTACGTTTATTAAGTTAATTGTCAAAATATATGTATATCTCATTACAAAAACTATATATTTTGGATATAGGGTAAATCCATAGAAAACGCCCAACCGAGTCAAGGGGTAGGTGTATTCAACCAAGTATAAAAAGATAATCGGCTGGTAAAAAGTTTTAAAATTTTGCAATAATTTGTGATATACAATTTAGTATGCGGAAATAATAACAAAGAGTGTTTCTGGAAAAGTACCCATTAGGCTCCCACTACCTTAATATCTTAGTTAGAAGGTGATTTTTCAAGCGGTTCCGTAGTGTAGTGGCTACACGCTCGCTTCACATGTGAGAGGTCAAAGGTTCGAGCCCCAGTAGAATCAAATTATTTTATTTGTGTTTTATGTTAACTTTTTGTTATGATGTACAAATTTTAGTTCAAATAAATATGCTGTTTTATTGTAACCATTTTTTGTTTAATTATGCCCATGAAATGTATGTGTGAGAGGGTTGGGGGGGGGGTTCGTAAACACATTAAAACCTTCTTTGTTTCACTATCCTAGCAACAACCTAGCTATAGAGCGCGAAGCGCGACACGTATTATAAATTGTAATAATGAGTCTTGATAAAGGAAGCAGCCGCTTATCAATGAGAAGCACCATCACAGCACCCCAGTCTCATTACTATCAAGTCCTCTTACAGTTTTTTTTTAAGAACCACATAAAGAAGGCCGCAGGCCTGACCCGTATCTTGCCAGTGGTATGAACCCTTTGGTTACCTTTAACCCCGCTTACTTTCAAGCGTTTAAACTTCCAAGTTTACATTTAAACCGACTATTTATAGCTTATAAATATCTTAGTTAGAAGGTGATTTTTCAAGCGGTTCCGTAGTGTAATGGTTACACGCTCGCTTCACTTGTGAGAGGCCCAAGGTTCGAGCCCCAGTATAATCAAATTATTTTATTTGTGTTCTATGTTAACTTTTTGTTTTAATTTAGACATTTTAGTTTAAATAAATATGCTGTTTTATTCAAACATTTTTGTGTGTTTATTATGCCCATGAAATATATGTGTGAGAGGGTCTGGGGGGGGGGGTTCGTAAACACATTAAAACTTTTACAGTGTTTTCATATCAATGAGTACTCAACCCCAATGAGTACTCAACCCCTATCGTAAATGAGCAACGTAAGAATAAGTTCAGAATCATATCCCCTTGAAGTTGAGAAAAATATGAAATTACGCTAACAAGATGAAGCAGATTTTTTTAAACCTACACAGTTCTGTTCCATTAATGAAAACTGCACACGAATGCCTGTAAAAAAAGGAAACCAATGTAAATAAAATGAACTATGAAATATTTGGGGGTTACAACACAAAATCATAGATAATGGTTATTTGGGGGTTATAACACACCATCATATATAATGGTTATTTGGGAGTTATAACACACAATCATAGATAATAGTTATACCAGTATCTTTTTCTATTTTGTTTAAATAATCGGCCAATATATTAATATTTACAGTAGAAACAAATCGTTCCATGTAACTTCATTGAGTGCCTTTTACACTGAAATTCCCGACGCCATTTGATGCTTTGCATCAATACTTATCTTGTATGTAGTTTGAATGAATTGGTTTCGTGCATATATCAGGGAAATACTCGCTAAATGAACTTTTATGTACGCACAATATAACAACAACAAAATACGAAAAACAATAAACAAATCATGTTGACTTGTACAGACAGAAAATAATTCAAATCAATAACCACGACCCAAACCTGACACGTTAGAACAGTTAGAATCAGTTAGAATCACTTCAAAGTTAAAGTTTGTTTTAATCTATGCACTGTTATAAAATTGTTGATATGAACATGAATGTAAAGTATTATACTCTGAACTAATAAAGATGCGGACATAAGTGTATCAGCAGGCGATTAATAACATCTACCTTGCGGATGATTCCAAAGAAAGGCGATTTATTACGATTGCCCTGCCTCTCTTAGTATCCGCAATAATTTAACAATTCGCTGCCTGACAATTGTCGTCATTGAAACATGTTTAACGGGTTGGTATAATTTATTTTCTTATTAAAGCAGAAATGCATACCATACATACTAGAGCTTATGAATAACTTAAAAAGCAGAGTATATTAATGGCTTTTTGTAATTGTTAGCAATTTGTTCAGAAGTTTTAATGGAAAATGTTTTCAAATCGAAATAAGCCTTAGTTAAATTGGATTGGAAACGATTTTTCTTGAATTTTGTTTTCATTACATAAGTTCAACAGCAGCATATAAATTGATAAATATGACAATCTGACAGCAAAATTAAGCTTTAAAAAAGGGCCAATAAAACACAACAAAACACACACAAAAAAATGAGCGTCCAAACGGTAGCTCATTAGAATTTGCGTCTTCATTCACCGAGTATGAATCCTGGTAAACCCACGTTTTTTGTTAAACTTTTAAATCAATATAATTTGTATTTATCATTCATTCAAGCATGATACTTCTATGTACATGTATGAAGAGAGCAACAAACATACGCTATTCGATGAGAGTTGATAACACTCGGTAGATGTTAGTTTGTAGATCATCTTTTTGTCTGTCTGTCCGACTGTCCGTAGGTCCGTTTGTTCGTTCGTCCGTCTGTCTGGCTGTGCGAACTTTCTCATGAAAAGTTTATGAATTCACTCTTGATCGATTAAATTCAATCCCAAATGGGTTCATGAGCATATTCAAGGGATGTGCGAGAGTTATAAAAGTTCAATAATTAAATTTTGATTCCTTTAATTAAACATCTCTTTATAAACAGGCTAGTACAATACTGAATCTTAACAGAATGAAACAGATGAACCAACCCGTAACAAAATCGGCGTGGTGTTATTGAAATGGTGTTCGCCTTTCGACTTGGAGCTCACGGGTTCGATCCCAACTGTGGGAGCGTTCTTTAGGTCTCCGCACAGAGACATCAAGTACTGATTCTTATATCTCGAGAGCGTTCACAATTGTAGTAAGTACTTTCAGTTCAATGAAACTAAAATAATTATGATTAAACATACATTCGAAAACAAAATTTGATTATAGCAAGTCAAAAACATGTATGTTACTTGAAATTTCTGTACACCAAGCAGTATCCGAATTGCTTGCCCGAAATATTACTCAATTTTCAAAACGATTAACATCTACCTTATTATTTGTATGATTAAATTTATAAAGAAATATGGCAATGCCAAAACTTTATTTTAAAATTTAACTATTTTTGCACACAACAATGAACTATTTTTGTAAATATCAAGTTAAAATCCAGGTCACATATCAGTAAAATTACGTATTCTCTCCCAGCAAAGTTTTGAAATAAAATTATCAGAAAAAGTGAAAATTAACAGGTAGATAATAAAACCAATAAGAAACCACGTAATGAAACACGGGATATAAACAAATTCTTTAGGATGATGGATGTTTATGTCTATGATTTTGAACTCTATCTACAATTATATTATTCCGGAAATCTTGAAATTCATATATCATAGAGTAAAATAATTTCGTATGTGCTGAATGTTCTTGAACCAAATGTTCATGAACATGTGGTAAATTTCAGTTACACAGTTCACAAAATTCACAGATAATGAACTTAAGATCACGGACCTTCTAGAATTGTTGTATTAATCTTGCCAAGTTGTAATTTAATACTTTACATTACCTTATTCCAATTAAATAAATGTTTTACAGTGTACTGTTTTTTAAAACATGGCTTTTAATAAAGAATTCCTTTTCACAATGTTTTGAATTTATATTTTGTATTAAAACAGCTTTAAAAGCGATACATAGCATCTTTTATCCGAGAATTTAGAGTAAGTAATACGTAAATGCATTATTCGTTCAGTTAAATATTTTACACATATTGTTGTAACTCTGATGACTGCGATTTCTTTTAGCAAACTTAATTTTTCACGATCTCATGATCATGTCCTGTTCACGAACTCACATTTTATGAACGTAAGTTTCATGAACTTCGGTTCATGAGCTTGAAATACTGCAAACATGTACGCAACGCACACCAAAATGTACATGCTTTGTCTACATCAATGTTTTGATATAAGCATCAGAATCTGAAGAATGATTAAATGTTTCAATCATATTAAGAGAAATGTTTCTACTAAATTCGTAGATTTAAATATATCGTGAACCTGATTTGCATCACTGCATTATTTGTGGAATAATTTATTTCGTATTCCGACAATTGTCAAACAGTTTAGTGTAACACATTTTTCGATGTTAAAATCACTTTCTTTTTTTTTTGTTCCCCGACAATAAGACCTTTTACACACAAGAACAAATGTTATACAAATGTAATTTTGATCAAATATGTTTGATGAGCCGATAAGGCTTGTACATTATACCAATTGTGAATAAGAAAAGTAATGATATGTTGCATTCAGTTTTATGCAATGTATATGACTACATTGTTCTAGTACAACAACAGCGTAGTTCGGAAGAACAACATGGCCATATTATACCGTATTTAAATAATGGGTCCGGTTAATGAATTACTTATTATTCACGTGTGTTCCCAAGTTGCAATTTTAAGTTGTTTTAGTGTTGAAAATCATGTGATGTCTTTTTGCAGCTTGTTTATGCATGTAAAAGATACGTTTTTATGTTGATTTGTTTTATATTTTAATATTATATATCGCTGCGCATTATGATTAAGACTTAATCAATCTGGTACGCAATGTAAATTATTAAGTATGTGTATTAGAATGCTTAATCTAGTGTCAATTCGTGTACAACATAGTATGCTATAGAATACAAGTATGCTGTCGGTCTAAGACAAGGTGAATAAAAGATTTTGGAATGTTTCATCACTACAACACACTGCATTACCTAAATATTGATGACATTTTAATTAAATGTTATTGTTGTTTGCGGATGAAATGACCATTATAAGTATATCACCAGAGTACAAATCGAGATAAAATTTACATGTGCTGTTATTCTTGAGAAACTTGAAAACCAAACATTTGACAAGATTAGAAAAATTACATATTAAGGTCATAGCTGAAGTCAATAATTCTACTATCTCAATACTTTTATAAATGACACTGTTAACTTCAAATAAACGAAGAACGTTTGGTTGGAAAAGCCTTTTAAGCCATACACATTTTACTTTCTACATGTTAGCAGTATCTAAAGCCGAACATATTATGTGAGTTGTTTAATACTTTCATTGTCTATAAGTTTATTGTATGCTTCTGAACATATTGGGTTTAATGTATACAAAGAAATTGAAAGCAATCTTTTAATAGTTTGCAAAATGTTGTCAAATGTTAAAATAAGTCATATAATACTACAGTATATAGTGAGTTAAAAAGATACTGTTACATTCAAACAAATGTGTACGAATTGTTAATCTTGTTATTCTTAATATTTTAACATCAAACACATTATTTACCAAACTGTGTATAATCAAGCAAAGCCTGATTTAAAATGAAGGATACAAACAATTCGTTTCAAATTTTACACAATTTTTAGACGTATGCGGGCTTTCCTATGGATTTGAAAATTCCAAAACAACTTATTTTGATTTTTATGTTTATTCAATTTAAGAATTATTGACAACTATGGCCAAGAGTTAATGGTTAGGTGATACGAATCGAAGTTCTGTTCTAAACAAAGGTAGAAGGTTTAAAACATCTTTTAAATATAAATAATACTTACAATATATTTTTATTTGTTCAGAATAACAATATGCCTTAAACGTTTCATATTAAAAAGTTATATAACAAGCATCCATAATCCGATACATTCTTCAATATGGTTTAAACTTAAAACGGTTATTTAAAATAATAATATAATTATTTAGTCTATGTAATTTTCTAAGGCTTTTGAAAATTCTCCCAATTTTGAAATTGTATCATCACATGAATACAAACCCAATATTGGTGCAAAATGTACGATAAATATCAGAACAAAATTGATAATAAAGAATAAACTGCTTATTTCGATAAATATGGAATTCGTTAAATACTTTCCTCTCGATGAATTGTCAACACAAACATTGTTTATTATGGTCAGTAGTTTACACCGTGACGACATGACTACCCCGGTATATATTTTGTTCGTCTTGCTTATTCATTTCTTGTACGCTAAAGGTAACAACGAAACGCATTTAATTCACACAAAACTATATAATACGATACGAAGTCAGTGCCTGTTGACACATCCCATGGAACTTGTATGTTAATCAATTCAATAAATATGATGTTTTTTCGAATACTTAAGATCTGTTTAAATCAAAGTCACGCTTGATTATTTGCTAACTTATGGTCAGTGGATATTATAAGAAATTGAATCAGAAAAAACGGCAATATACACTGACTAACACGTTCAGGATTGTAAAATAATAAAATTTACATAGAATTGATGCGGATGATGATATGAGACTGTTTCAGATTGGTGCCTCTAGTGATTCATTATTCTCTTATTAATTTTGCGTATGGCCTTCGTTTGAACCCAGCACGTGTTCAGACATATCGAAATCAGTTAATACAGAGTCAGAATTTCAGACTTGCATGACGATGCTCAGATAACTTATTTTGTTTCTATTAGAACTTTATGTACGCAGTAAGATACATGTTAATTTAACATTGTACGATTAATTCTGCTGACTGGTTATAGAACATTATTTAACATGAACAACTAATGCTTAGTTAACAAGAGGAATTTTGATAAACAGCACACTTTCTACATCGTTTTTATAAATGCTGTATTTATTTTATACCACAAGTTTGAAACTACGTGCAAGTTGTTTTTCCCAATGATACAAATAGAAGTACATCTTATTGTATCTTTAACACGATAGTCAAAGATAAAGAGATAAATGCGCATATACATTTTCCTATATACATGCCTTACATATCAGTTACAACACAAAACTTACAACTTTTGTCATTTTAATTTTAATTCTTAAACATTCGACCGTGGATATCATACAGCCATCGCCAACACAAATCAAACCATTCCGCCGCCGATTTGTAAGACTCATACCGGTAAAAGCATTACAATGTATTATATTAATGTACGACAAGGTGTATTGTCAGATACGTAAGGCATGTACTTGTGGAGTTAGGAAATAATTATAATTTTAGGTCTGGAGTTAAACTCTTGTTGATATCCTCTAGTATTTATGCCCACAAAAGAGGGCATATAGTGATCGCACTGTCCGTCTGTCTGTCTGTCTGTCTGTCTGTCTGTCCGTCTGCCTGTCTGTCCGTCACTTTTTGAAGAAAAGGCTCATGACTTCTATGTCGCTTCAGATGTAACCATAGGTTTCGAAATCTGCGTTTAGGATACGAAAAATGCAAATAACTTCTATGTCGCTTCAGATGTAACCTTCATATTTGGTATGCAAGTGTATATGGACAAGTCCTTTCCATATGCACACCAACTTTGACCTCTTTGACCTTGACCTTGAAATTAGGGTCCGCGTTTAGGTTTCGAAATCTGCGTTTAGGTTTCGAAAAATGCTAATAAATACTTTGTCGTTTCAGATGTGACCTTCATATTTGGTATGCATGTGTATATGGACAATGTCTTTCCATTTGCACACAAATTTTGACCCCTTTGACCTTAACCTTGAACTTAGGGTCCACGTAAAGGTTTCAAAATCTGCGTTTAGGTTTCGAAAAATACTAATAACTACTTTGTCGCTTCAGATGTAACCTTCATATTTGGTATGCATGTGTATATGGACAATGGCTTTCCATACGCACACAAATTTTGACCCCTTTGACATTGTCCTTGAACTTATGGTCCGCGTAAAGGTTTCGAAATCTGCGTTTAGGTTTCGAAAAATGCTAATAACTACTTTGTCAGACGTAGCCGTCATTTTTGGTATGCATGTGTATATGGACAATGTCTTTCCATAACCACACAAATGTTGCCCCCTTTGACATTGACATTGAACTTAGGGTTAATGTAAAGGTTTCGAAATCTGCCTTTAGGTTTCGAAAAATACTCATAACTGCTATGTCGCTTCAGATCTAACCTTCATATTTGGTATGCATTTGAAAATTGACAAGGCATTTCTATACGCACACAAATTTAACCCCTTTGACCTTGACATTGAACTTAGCGTCCGCTTTTAGGTTACGAAATCTGCGTTAAGGGTTCGAAAAATGGGAGAACTTCTATGTCGCTTCAGATGTAACCTTCATATTTGGTATGCATGTGTTTATGGACAAGGCCTTTCCATACGCACAAAAAATTCTGACCTCTTTGACCTTGACCTTGAACTTTGGGTCCGCTAAGAGGTTTCGAAATCCGCGTTAAGGTTTCGAAAAATGCTCATAACTTCTATCAAGCCGTTTTTGGGGGGCATATGTCATCCTATGGAGACAGCTCTAGTTTGTTTATGGCAAGTTTGTGGCAAGTTACCGATTGCAAATACAATAGAGGATAAAACAAACATGCAGCATTATATCAAACCGCATCCCCGATGTGTGCTTTTTGATAATAATTGGTTGTATTTGCACAAGTAAATCGTAAAATTAAGGTCCAATGAAGTAAGTTCAAATCCAATAAATACAAAGGAAACTCCATTAAGATCAATGGGATATAAACATTAATAAAACTCGCATTGATAATTACAATCGTACGTTATTGTTTTACGAATGGTGTATCTTCATCTGTGTGAGAAATCCGAGTTACTTTAAAAGAACGGATTGTGTAAGTTATACACTGGTCTTCACGCTAGGAAAAGGCCATGAAAAGCTCGAAATTATTGAAACGGGGTGAGTTACTGACGACAGTTTGGAACCTTATTAAAGTATCGATCTGATGTGTATGAAACTTGAAACTCGCTTATCTGATAAAACGCCAATTTCTATATACAAAATGCATATTAACAATTGCGTGTTCAATTAATCACGAGCTTACATAAATACTTAGGCATATACAGGTTGTTACAATATTATCTACATTGGAACATTTGTACATCAAAGGACAATAAGAGATAAGGAAAAACATTCTCAAGGTACAAATGGACAAAAAGATGCACCATTTATAGAACACGTTAGCATTCAAAAACATACGACCTACTAATGCAGAGATTTATGTCGATGTTATATCCGATCATATTATATATTCAAACAATCGCAACTAATATCTTAAACTGTATTTTTTAATATATGTTACACAAGCTCACGTACTCACTTTGCCTTGAATGTAAATGCATTTCCATTCTATAGCTTAGGACCGACAGCAAAAAAGCTTTTAAAAGTCTTTTTATAAAATAGAACTGCTTTACATTCAGCTTATGATTCTGACGATCGAGGTGTTCGTTTTGAAACGTTGTCGCTCAAAATGTTAATAATAATGTATGAAATAAAACATATCATTAAAACTTCATTTATCTTCTTTGGACTATAGTACCATTGACACTATCAGAATGTTACTCTCGCGAGCATTATTCTAGGGTTGATTTGAACAACTGTGGAATCAACATGCATGTTTTTGTGGCTATTTGTTTATGTAGTAAGTGTAAAGTTATGAAGGGAATAACCATTTATATTATTTTCTCGCATAACAAACCTGTACAGACGTCGATATTTTCCCTATTCCCGTTTTGCTAGTTGACATCAGCCGACCATTCGCGTATACTAAAGCGATCGGTCTAACTTTCTTGTGACCCAATGTTACAAATTTTGACAGCATATTCCTAACGGTTGTCTGTATATCTATATCATTGCAGAACCATGAAGTGTTAAATATAGAGATATATAATAAAACCCCATTCAGGTCGCTAAATATAATTCTGATCAAAGCAAACAAAAACAGCACTTATATTTGGATGATTTGTTTTTAACTTACAAGTTTGTACGATTGTCCGTCACGATTGTTTTACGCTACTGTACATTAAATAAGTTTCCTACCGCCTAAATGCTAGTTGATTATAGTCTGAATCGTAATATTTGACAGGGTTTGAATAGATATAATGTTGAATAACGTGTTATTTCAGGCGTTCTGCTCTCGATGTCAACCGTTTGCCTTCGCAGTAATGATCGATGCACTTTCCAAGTGAATAAATTGTTATTGACAACGGGTATTTGGTTTGCTGATGTAACTATATAGTATGCTATGTTGTGAAGTTTACATGTTCACAGAAAAAACCTCTTCAAAACGCATTTGTATTATGGTTATAACGTTTCATATGAACAGACAAATCAACTACTTGCGTATTTAGCAAGACGCTTTGAGACGATCACATGTGTGTTTTTTTCATTTTTGTACCTGTTCTTTTTTATATACATATCGGTATATATATATAATCTAATCTTAAGTTACGATGTATAGTTTTTCTCGAGCTTGAATCTTATATGTTGTTCAAATAGTGCTATCAATAACATGGTGGTTATTGTACAAGTACAAATATATAGGATCTGGCACGAGTTGTCATATCATACCATATTTTATTAAACGATTTCAGGAAGTTTGTTAGTTAGTGAGCCTTTGGCGAGCTTACTAACGAATTCCTGGAAGAGGTTAATAAAATATGGTATGAAATTACAACGAGTGTCAGATCTTTTGTATCACATGCTTTTTAATGAGAAAATTAAATAAATATTTATGCAAACATAATGATTAATCCCGAATGTTGCTAACATTTCGTGACGTCATTTGACGTTGCAACGTCATTAAAGCAAAATAACAAAATGCGATTGGTCAATCGAACCAAAATAAGCCAATTGAAACGCTTAAAAAGTATATTACACATGCGTAAGATAAAAATATTCGTAATGGTTATATTACATGGGAAACAGGGTATGGCATGTGATAAGATTGCGTAAGTCTTTCAACATTTAAGTATTGTCATGACGCTGGGTTGCTTTTGTTGCATATTGTGCATGATAAGCGTATCTTAGAAATCTAATGCAGTTACGCTAGTATAATCCAACATTTTAAATGTAAAAAAGTTAATGTGAAAAAAATTACTTTTGAGTTTGGTTGTTTATTAATAAGCTTACTTTCAGGGAATATATATAAGCACGGGAAGCAGCAATATCTTAATTAGCACAGTGCCAAAAGGTAAGACCTCTTATTGCTTTCTAATATTTATTATAAAAAAACTACACTCGCTACCTATTCAATACAAATGTTCATCGTGTACAAACCTTCAAGACAGAACGTATTTACGAGTGTGCAAAAGACAAACACCTATGGGTTGGATATTATATGAATGTACAGCGCTTTGACATTTCTCAGTTTAAACGAAAATATTTTTAAGACAAAGTAACATCTTTCTTTATAAAACTCCAACCCTACTTAAATAGTATCCTTATACATCGAACTTCGTAATTCAAGTGCTCAACCACAACTTGGAAATAATGCCCTAGCATTGCTTAGAATTGATATATAAATGATGGCAAATACTGATAAGTAGACCAAAACACATTGTAGAACACCCATGGACACTTTTAATCCAACCAATACTCATGCATTATTCAACGACAAACACAAAGAAAAGTTTAACCACAATTTATGCTCTTGAAAGGTGTGGCATTAAAATGTCAAGGCTGGGACGATTTGAAATAAAACACAGATTCCCCTGAGAACGGCGGGAAATAAAAGTACAAAATGTCAATCCCTGTGCCAAGCTGGAAGTGTGTTCACAAAAATAGTGCCAAATAAACAGCTCTTTGTTCTCCAACACTAGAAAATCTTATTGCGCAGGGTCCCGTTTCTCTGGACTTGACCGACCTGACTGTGGTCCAAACATGTGAAGTCCCAGCCATGGCGATGTAGGCTTCCAAGGGGTATCGTCGAAAGCACCAACACTGAAATTTAACAAAATCTGGCAAGAACCGCGTGACAATAAGAAATCAAGTGGGAGGGAGGTTGGAACATTTTGAAATTCATAAATCAGTGACTTACTCGGATGATCGACCAGTACGAAGAAGACCGATCTAGGTAAAACATGCGCTTTAAAACAGTGGACGAGTTCAAGTGATGCAATAGACTGGGTTATACCACAGCATTGCATAAACAAGGGGTTTGGGAGTTTCGACGTGGAAAATAGCCTTTGCGTTGAATAAGACAGTTAATTCTTTAGCGAATAAACATTATTTATTCAACGACAAATACCAAGAAATGTTTAACCACAATTTATTCTCTTGAAAGGTTTGGCTTTAAAATGGCAAGGCTGGCTGCAATAACACAAAGATTCCCCTAAGAACGGCGGGAAATAAAAGTACAAAATGTCAATCCCTGTGCCAAGCGGGAAGTGTGTTCACAAAAAACAGTGCCAAAAATACCACGACCGCAGGCATTTAAGTTGTGCTTCACATTTTTACAATTGGCATTATTATGTTTCATTTAAGTTTTATGTAGTTTTATCGTAATCCTTAATGTTTTATGTGGTATTATCACAAGCATACAAGCTTTATAATAAATAAGCACACTATGAAAATTGCAAATGCGTTCTAGCAAAATATACATGGATTTTAAATAAATGCTTTTCGACATATATTATTTTATTTATAAATTTTAATTTAATTTAATCTGTTCACATTGTGAAATCCTCTAAACAGCAGGATAATAGCATTATAGAGATTAAACCGATATATTGGGTATTTTAAAGAAAATTTAATATTGTTCAAATATTATATCGGGCTTTGTTGGATTTCGTTTACCGATGGATATCCGTTGAAATCTGCCCATTAATGTTTTTATTTTATTTATATGATTGATTTTAATGTTTATTATTCCGGTCTTTATTGACATCACTCTTCTGGGGTTCCCCATACGCATCTTGAGTAATAATGGTTGTATATATGGAAAACAAATACAATAAATGTAACATGATCACAAACCAGAACTGCACATCATTGTTTATTCAACGATCATTAACGATAATCCAACTATATTTAAAATAAATACTTTGATGATAACGTGTGCATTTCAAATACGATCATCATCATCATCATCATCATCATCATCATCATCATCATCATCATCATCATCATCATCATCGTCATCGTCATCGTCGTCGTCGTCGTCGTCATTATCATCATCATCATCATCATCACCATCATCATCCTTGACCGGTTTAGCCGTTTGGGGGAAATGAGGGACGACAATACAGAAATCCTTCTCCTGCCAGGTCTGTTGTATGCTGCGGAGAGTAATTCATCAATTGGAAGGAATGTCCACTATTTTAAATTATCCATCATGGTTTTTCTTCTGACTGCCTCGACGTCGACCTCACTCTACCGTGCCGTGGAGAACAGAGAGTCGTGTCTGGTGACGTGTCCAAATCAAACCAACTTTCGTCGTTTGACGGTCGCCAGTATGGGCTTTTGTAGACACCAAGTGCTGCAGTTATGTTCCGGACGTACTCGTTGGTACTGTGCTCCGTATCGGAGATGCGTAGAAGTCTTTGGAGACATTTACGTTCAAATATTTGAGTCCTGCGTTCTGTGTTCACGCGAAGCGTCCTTGTCTCGCAGCCGTAGAGAAGGATGCAGACTGCGAACGATTTGTAAAGCCTGTAATCTGCTGGAACTGCTAGTCTACAACCTGCTCAGTCTGGCCATTGCTGCGGTCGCCATGGAAATATAATTCGGGCATAAGCGGAGGTGGATACGCGAGGACATAATAGCTGCTCAAATAAACCATAACATGAAATTGCCTCTTTATTTGAACTGGAGGGTGGTTATTTTTAGTTATGCATTACCAGTATTTGGTTAATTGGCATGCCAACCGATATTATTATATTTAACCCCGGGTTGTTTTGCACACCATTACATTGCTGAAGTTCTGTATTGTTTATAATTATGGAGGTTCTCAAGTGTACCAAAAAACCATGGAGACGAAAAAGAATCATGTCGTCAAATCGGTCAATTTTCAAAAGTATTGTGGTTTTGAAGTTAGAAAAGATGAGCTAAATATAACGGTGTTTTAATGAAAATGACAATTAAGATTTGAAGAGAAACCTTTAAAGGATATAACTGAACCAAATGTATATGTGTAGAGTTTTAAAAAACTTCATGAACAATACCAACCAACCTGTAACGTTATGATACACATACTTCGTTTGAAGTGCATTTTTATCGATCGTTATTACTTTTGAACCATTACCACTATATATTTCAAAGTTAACCAGAACATACATATTTGGTATTTACGATTGAGCTCTAAACATCTCCAATACGAATTACCGAACAAAGAACAAGAAGAAGCAACAGCTGGTGTGTTTGTTTGTACCTTGCGTTATTGTTTGCATAAACACAGACATGAGTGTATGCAAACCATTCAGAGATTGTGAAAGTTAATCAATACACGCTTTCTAGTATGTTCTTGGGGACAAAACCAAACTAAACAAGATACTCAAATACTTTATACCAGTACTTAAACGGAGCATTTTATTACCATGGCTTCTACGAACGTTACCGGTTAAGATTGTTCATAAGAGTTTGATTATGTTTTATCACGAGCGAATCCAAAACACATTTCCAGTTTTGCATGCAATACAAATAGTTCAAGTTGTATTTTTATTACTATGGAAATGCGGCATTCGATCAACACTAGGTAATATCGTGTCTGTTCATTTTTGCATCACAATCGGAACGCTTTAGTTGAGAGCTCCGTCCACCATTTATATCTATACATGCTGATGACGAATGTAACTTTTATGAACTACTGTACACTTATATGACCAACTATGAACACTTTTAGGACACAGATTGGTGAGTGCCTGGCAGATTTGGAACCGGGGGGTTACCGGGTCAATCCCCATTGTGGTTGGGGATTTTTCTGTCTGAGTTACATTGGCGCCGATCGTAAAACACATACCACGTGGGTCAGACGTCCCTCAGATGTCGTGGCAATAGGAAATTCGTGAAAGTATTTCACAAGTGGAAGGTTCATGTGTAGCAGGGTTAGGAGAACTTATACTGCCTTGCTATAGGAGCTAGCTTTTATAGCGACGCGTTAGAGTGTCTGCCAGATTTGAAACCGGGAATTCCTGGGCTCGATCCCCATGGTAGTCGGAGATTTGTCTGTCTGGATTACATTATTAGATACACAAAAATCGATTAAACAACATAATTGCAAACAAATTGTTGACATCAAGTTTTCAACACTACCGCATTACTAAAGGTTTAAGAACATCTATTTCAATTTGTATATATATGTACAATTTAGTAATATATTGAGTACATTATATTTGGATATTGTGTTATGTTATTCAATATAGCCCATCTTTATAAACTAGAATTAACAGTTGAAATGATTGTACCAAGAAACAGATCTTAAAACTTGACATACGTCATGAAGGCATAGAAACGCCATCTTAAGTGTAATGTCTGGTGTGCAAAGCAGGGTTTTGTTCTTGATGTATTTTGTTTTAATACATTTTAGCTTTTTAATTGAGTTACCGTATAAACCGGAAAAAATAATATGACAAAATGATGCATTTATTCAATTGGATGCCCAATATAACAAAACAAACGAAGGTGTGTGCCATGGGAACTTTCCAAAAACATTCAAAGAAAATATGCCTAAGGATGACGGAACTTGTGTATTGCTTAACAATTCAAATCAAAATATATCTTTTAAATACGATTATTTACATGTATTTAGTCATAATTCAATATTCAATAAGTTAAGTTATTACAAGCTGATATAAAATAAAAAATGAAGCTTAAAGCAGTTAATGAAACTAAGGCCTTTGTATTTAACTTTCTACAAATTTTTGACGATTTAGTATGGAGAAGTGAACATACTAGCTGGTCATGTACTCGCTCTTGACCGATCGGATTGCGTTAAACAATTGTTATTTTTATTTTTCCGGACATAAAGAATATATATTTGCGCTCGGTAGAAGAAAATAATACATATCATATAAACAATGGCATTGTCCTGTATGCATGAATTTATAAAAAAACATGAAGATAATGTTAGTATGAGCATATAGCCGGGGGTGATGTGTAACCACTCAGAATGAATGGTGTATTTGCTCATATTAAAAAGTTGGAAATTTATGGCATGAAATAATACAAAACGTATACGAACAGAGTGCACGTATAGAACACAATGCAAGCGTAAAATGTTTGCTGATTAAATTCATATGTGCAAAGCTTACTAAACAAGCTTTATTACCTGTACAAAGTCAACGCGAAAAAATAAACAATTGATCTGTACGACATCATTCATAATGCGGTTATTATCAAGCAGTTTTACGATTGTAAGCATTCTTTAAATCGAGTTCACACAGCATTGAAAAAATGCTCGATTTATCGAAGGCTCTATAATAGCATTTCATTGTTAGAACGGCTCTTCATTATTTCCGTGCTCAAATAGTTTGCGTCTTTTCTCTCATCTTTGGAAGACGCTACCCATTTCAAATACTATCGGAAAAGTGATCGCGTTTATCATCAGTGGTGCCTCCTCTGATTTCAGTTTAAAGCTGGGACGTATGATTGGCGCTACGGAAACAGCTTGCAACAAGCAAACCGTGAACGCTTGGCTCCAGAACCCAACTTTTGAATAAGCAATAGTTCTTCGGATGGGCTCACTGCTTGGGTGTGATAGATTTGTTTCGTCGGGATTATATAAATGCTGGTATATATAGAATTGTATTAAAATAAAACATTATCGATTCGCGGTGTCTATATATTGTGTATATATTCGCAGTGAGCTAATTCTGTACATTTTGGATCTTCTAGCTAAACCATATTAATGAAATAGCACCACAATTAATTATTGTATGATGACGTATGAAGACATTAACTAATACTTATACGGAATACATGTATGTTTGTTGATAAAAAAATGCGCATTTTTAATGATGGAATTGAATGTTCTTACATAACCAAAGGTGAATATTTCTGATTCAAAAACGATGCTGCTTTATTTAGCCGTTTTTAATAACTACCTTATATCAGCGAATTTTCTTCCCCGATTGGGATAAGAACCTGTAACATACCAGTTGGGAAAAAATAGCGCGAAAAACCCTGAAATTGGGAAAATTCGCGTCGTGAAATCTCGAAATTGGAAATTATGAGTATTTTAATTGCTTGGTATCAATAGCACAAATAACCACAAATATTGATTTACATTTATTTTGGCTTGAAATGTTCAGTGTCAGTGCTCATTTTAATTGTTAACTTGCAGATAATGCACTTTTGGAAAAAAATGATGACAATTGCCTGCCTTTTGGGAATTGTATAGATTGCAATTGGGAATTTTGTAGTTTTTCTGCAATTGGGAAAGTACCTTTAACGGTTACTTTATAATGATGGGAAAAAATCGCTGTATATGTACGAGATTTGAGGACCAACATACTCTGACAATCCAAGGCGGTCACTTTGTGTCAGTTTTGATGTGCTATTGAGTAGCATTCTGTTCTGATTTTTGAAAATGTTACACTTTACAAATATAAATGGCCTAATGCTTGAAATATAGGGACTATAACATGGCTGTGGGGAATTATAACGTTTTATCGAACGAGTTGATTGTGTGACGTTGTATGTCACGTGATCAAAGCGGGCGTGCTATACAACATCACACATTCAACTAGTGCTAAACAACCCTTCGGAACAACACATGAAGTTTCATTTATTATATACGTTCCTTTCTATAAAAAAAACAACATGTCAAGTCACCAACACAACAAAGGATGCATACGATCCAAATAAAACGTTGCATAATGTTTAACTACCTTTAGACGTCATGTTGTTGTTCAAAAATCAAGGTTTTAACACTGTTAAATATGGACTTTATATCATGTTACTTTTATTGAATGGCGTAAAATACCACGTTATTCGAGTCAGATTATCGCATCGAATATTATACACAAAGCGTTATCCGCTTTCCGCATACGCCAGGCACTTTGTTTTTACATGTGAATGGAACTACGTTATGTGTAGATCAATAAAAGCTTAAGTATCCGAAACCTTAACTGCTATAGAAATCTGCTTCTAGATTATACTTATTTTATTCCGAGCGCAAGGATCACTATTGGAAGAACCGTTATTTGTTGACCATTGAATTGTTGTATCTGAAATTTATTGTTAAAGCTTCAAACTTTCTTTGAAATATTTCAATATTACCATCATTATAATATATTCGTGTCTAATTTCTGTGTACACTGTCAATTGATATTTAATTATTTTTATGGATAAGGTGTATGTTCTTCTGATCGAAAATCTATATGTCACCGGCTCAGATATTTAATAGTGATCAATTGTGTTTTTAAAGTCATCCGTGAAATCCTTCAATTTTCTTAAATATTATTGTATTTAATAATGTAACTTTTTAATTCTAATAATAGCAATACATGTACTTGTGTGCATATTAACACATGTACTTAATCAACTATTTAAAGTGTGATTAGGGCGTCACAAAAACAACATTTGAAATTGTCCTTTTGATTTTGCCATGTATTTTTTATAGGTTTCATTTGTAAATTAAAGATTTTTTAAATAGAAGTTTAACAACATTACATTTACATGTGCTTTAAAAATTGTTAACATTGCATCATAACGACGCATTATTTAAATTTCTCGTAAGCGACAGATGACAGTAATTATCAACATGTAAAAAAGCACTGTATCACACGGTACGGTTTAAAAAGAGACATTAAAGGTTTTTAATATGCGTTTAAGGTGTGTAATGGGTTCTTATGATCATACAATTATCACTATTGTTATTATTATTGCTTTTATTATTATTATGATTATAATATTAATAATAATAACAACAATAATAATAATAATAATAATAGTAATAATAATAATAATAATAATAATAATAATAATAATAATAATAATAATAAATATTATTATTATTATTATTATTAGTATAATTATTATTATCATTTTTATTTATATTAATATTATTATTATTATTATTGTAATGTGCGCATAATCATGATATTTGTTTTCAATACTACAGAAAAATACATCAATCTACAAGGAAATATGTTTTTAAGGGATTTTTCTGACTTGTTTGAAGCATCTTTGCCGTGCAACTTACTCAGTCAACCTTTAAGCAATTCTAACATGTTAATTGATATTTCCCTAATAGCAAAGTTGTGCATGTATACAAATGGGCCGACCGACCGACCGATTATTTTCATTATTTTCTGTCATATGAATACGAATAACAAAATAAAATAACATCAAAGTTACAAATACAAAAAATGATATGAAGATGAACAGGTTCTTTCGAGGGGAGATGAAATCTATTAATCAGTATTATTTAGGAACGTATTTCAAATTTCTAAAGCTTCTTTTATGTATTTAAATACATTTTAAATTACTAATCTATCACATGAAACTAACAACTTGTGGAATGTATACACAAATGGGTTAATATGACGTATACAGCTATTTTTTTTCTTAAATCAGTGTAACGGCGGCAAATACATATGAAATCGCATTCGTCTTCAAGATCAACGGAATGACAACATAAACAATAACGTTCATTTCGTGGAATGTTGCTCTGAGCATATCCTCCAGTTTGAATTCTCAATGGATGTGCAGAGACTTTTTATCTAACAAAAAATAAACGCAAACGTCTTGGAATTCCAGAGAGGATTTATAACCTTTATACACTATTCGCTTTACCATACCACTCTTGTTTACAATTATCAACAAGTTTACATTTGAACCCTCTAACAAAACTGTTTACTTGCACATCGTTTGTTTTTCAAATACATAGCCGAATTCATAATTATTTAACATGTGTGACCCTTTTTTTACCTTTATTACAATCGTTTAAAGCTTGTTTGTAAACATTGTTTAATATTATTTTAAGAGTATAGAATTTTACACCAAAACTTTATTATTTTAACATACCTGTTTACATACAATGTAATCTATCTAATTCTCCATAACCAGCAACCTAACATGTATTTACTTTAACCTGAAACAATCGCTTGCAAAATTGTATATGCATGCGTTCAGTGTAATCTGACTTCGTGAAACCCCATACTTCTGCAGCATAATTTTATGTAGGACCGACAAAGGAGTCAAACAACTGACATATTATTTTGTTTTTATATTAAATTTATGAGATTGTATCAATAATGTAATCAATGCTTAAATAGCTTTACCAACCAAATGTTCTTGATTTAATAAAAAACTTCCAGTATAATTCAACACCGTGCCTTTATAATGTGACTCGATATAAACATTTATAAAGAAATCAACAAAGTTATCAACAGCTTCAATATCATTACTATTGTATGACAATTTTGTCATTTTTTAAATCCTCCTGTTTTCCTGAAAAAATATTATTTTAGTCTTTTCAGTGTAAACATTTAACCCCCTAGCACTGCAGTATAAATATAATGTATCTAAATGTGATTGAACTTCAGTAGGTGACTTTCCTAAAATAGCCATGTCATCAGCAAATAAAAATACAATGAACAAAATTTCATCTATACTCAAACCAGAGTAAATGTTATCTTGTTGGTAAAGTTCAAGATCTTCAACAAATAAAGAAAACAAAATCGGCCTACCCTTGCCTCAATCAAATCGCATGACTAAAATAATCTGAATAAGATGAACATGATTGTAGATGTGATTAAACATCCGCATACATATTTTTCACTCTTTAAGTAACTAATCCTTTACCAGACTTCTTTTTTTCAACCATATTGCATTGCGGTATATACTATCGAGACATTTTAACATATCGACGTTTATGACATACAGACGTTTAGTTTCATTTACATTATCTTGAACAATCGACATCAATATATAAATAGCATCAACAGTTGAATAACCGTTCCTAAATTGAAACTGCGCATCCGAAATAATATTGTTTTATTGCACAGAGTTTCAATGCCCTTGTTTAAAATCATGGTAAATAGTTTTCAAAAGCAACTTAATAAGGTAATCCCTCTATAATTATTTACTACTGTTCCTTTCTTTTCGCTTTCTATTTCTTTTTCGGTCCGTCAGAATATATATCAAAGAATAGTTATCCACATAATTCTAGTAATCTAAACACCACTAAATTCATTTTAATTTAATTATATCGACACAGAACAAAAACGCGACTGTTTTCCGCGTAATCAAGTTACCTATAAACAGTTGTAGGGACCGGGGTACCGTTTTACTAACAATACTTAAGTATTGCGTAAGTATTGGCGTAAGTTGACAAGTTACGAATAACGTACGCATTTCGTAAGTGCGTTTTACTAACATTGCGTAAGTTTGACATCGTACGTAAGTGAAAAAATGATCGTAACTCTCCAACTTGGAGGTGACATGTAAACAAACAACAACAACTCTGACGGTTAAACTATACTATTTTTACTTTGTTGTTTTATGTAACCCATCTGCTTTCGTAAGTGTGTTGTCACCTAGTGTCGTCTGCACTTGTTTAAGTTGTAACTTGTCACAATGGATGCGGTAACGCTTAATGAGAAGAAAAGAGAAAAAAGGAAATTGAATTGGACAAAAATAGAAACGGAGGTGTTAGCAGCTGCTTACATCAAGCAGCATGCGTTGATAAACGGCAATTTTTCATCGACGTTGTCTGGAAAAGATAAGGATCTTGCGTGGGAAAAAATTGCAGAACAGTGAGTATCATCTAGCGCACTATTATATTTTCTTTGAAACTTAACAATGAACACAATTTTAGATTAGAAAAAAACACAACGTGACATGTGCTTACTGTAGTTTAAACGCTCAAAAACACCATAATAACTTATTATGCTCCCCCCCATTTTTTTTTGGGGGGGGGAGCATATAGTCGCCGCTTCGTCTGTCCGTGCGTGTGTCCGTCCGTCCGTGCACACTTTTTGTCCGGGCTATTTCTCAGCAATTAATGACCGGAATTCAATTAAACTTTATGGGAAGCTTCACTACCAAGAGGAGATGTGCATATTATCAGCCGGTTCTGGTCGGATGATTTTTCACAGAGTTATGGCCGTTTGAAATTTCCCATTAACTGTACATATAGTGCAATTCTTGTCCCCCCCCCCCCAACTACTAGACGTTTCCTTTTATCTGAATATAAAGTGCAATATTGTGACAAAAAAACTTTGGGGATCATAACCCGTCTCCGACGGCTTCTTGTTAAATAAGGATATAGCTTATTAAAATGTCACTAAACATGCTAGACGTATGTTAACATAATCTCATGCAGAATAAACGCACTGGGAGCAGAAGAAAGAACAGTGGAAGAGATCCGGAAAAAGATTTCCGACACGAAAACAAAACTGAGAAAGAAAGAAAGACAACGGCGCCTATCAATGAAACAAACTGGAGGGGGCCAGCAATCACACTGGAGCAGTGGGAGGAGAAAGTAAATGCATTTGTAGTCACGACTATACCAAGAGAAAGCTATATCAAAGCATATCTCCATTTGATGAGTGACCTTAGAATATTGTTTTTTATTCATAACCAATGATATCAAATGTAAATTACTGTATCTGACTGATAGCTGTGATGAAATTAATTATGTAATGCAGTGTATCATTAGTTAAATCAATAATACTCCTACCGTAGAAATCTAAAAAATACTTGCTTGATTAATTAAAAGGGTTCATACGTGTCTTTTCATATAATATAGAATTAAAGTGTTTTGTACTCTTTTGAACGCGTAAAAAAGTTGTGTTTTACTTCCGCTAACATCACCAAAAATAAAAAAAAGTAGGTTTTCGTAACTTTCATTGAACTTTTGTTTGACTTTTACACGTTGTGTTCCACTAACAAGGTAAGTCCATTGACAAAAGTCTTGAAAACATCAATGCAAACATCATTTAATATAATTCTAAGATGGCACAATCATTATATCGATAAAATATTCCAGTTTAACAAATGTAACCAAAAACTGATTTTTTGTCTGTAAACTTGACTTCAAATGGCAAAACAAGTTAAGGGTCGGTAAAAAAGTTCGTGTCTGTCGGGTTAGCGAAAACATACAACTTCTTTAGGCCTAAGTTTGAGGCAAATTATATTGTTGATTACCGTACAGTTAGATCTAATTTCTTATAGATGATAGAGGTTATTGGCGAAGAGTCGATTGTGGGGTTCGGTGGTGTGGACACGTTTGCTGTGCAACGTGAGTAACATACCTTATTGCAATGATCAAATAAAAAAGTAATCTTTACTTACTGTCATTAGCTATATTATTTACCATACCGTTCCACTAAAACAGTCGCCGTTGTGACAGTTAATGACACCCCGCTGCCGGTATGACTAGATAACGAAAACAGTACTGTTTTCGCAAAAACAGTAAAAATTACTGCTATCCCCGCTGCTAACGCTAAATGTACTTGTGCTTCTAATCTTCATTGTTTTGAAATGCACTTGAGTTGAAGAAACATTTTGTCTGTTTTCAATAATGACAGGAACACAACAGCCGATGATTGCAGAGCAACATGGTCAATCATGCAGTACGATGTGTGTGGAGCCCACTGTAGCTTTAGAACCCCAGGTGGTAGGAGGAGTCGCAACTCCAAACCAAAAAACAAAAATGTATGTGCAGTGCGTTATAACAAATTCTTTTTATTTCATCTATTTGTTAACAACAGTGTGTATTCAGCAAAGCATCTAAAACATATAAATAATGTGACAAAACACTACTAAAATATGCTATTAGTATAAATACGATACATTCAGTATTCAAACTGAAACAAGATAACCAATTAATTTGGAATACATTTCAACAGTATAATACATATTATTAATATCCACACAATCCCTGTAATAAAAATGTAATTATTGCCAATCAACATAAGGCGTGTTTTATGCCCTACTTCGAAGACGAGGGGGTATATTGTTTTGCACATGTTCCGTCGGACCGTCCGTCCACCAAGTGGTTTCCGGATGATAACTCAAGAACGCTTACGCCTAGGATCATGAAACTTCATAGGTACATTGATCATGATTGGCAGATGACCCATATTGATTTTCAGGTCACTAGGTCAAAGTTCAAGGTCACAGTGACTTAAAGCAGTAAATGGTTTCCGGATGATAACTGAAGAACGCTTAAGCCTGGGATCAGGAAAGTTCATAGGGACATTGGTCATGACTGACAGATGACCCCTATTGATTTTCAGTACTCTAGGTCAAAGGTCAAGGTCACAGTGACTTGAAACAGTAAAATGGTTTCCGGAGGATAACTCACGAATGCTAAGGGTTAGGATCAGGAAAGTTCATGGTGACGTTGGTCATGACCGACAGATGACCCCTATTGATTTTCAGGTCTATAGGTCAAAGTTCAAGGTCACAGTGACCTGAAACAACTACAATTGACAGTCCATTTTGGGGGCATGTGTGTTTTACAAACAGCCCTTGTTTTATTCCAATTATTATAACAATCGTCTAACAAATTATTTCAATGTGTGTTAATTTGAATTATTACAGGAGTCCAAGCACGAAAAACAAAAGGCGGAAGACAAGTGAAGATGGTAATATTTCAAGAAATAAACTGTTGAATTATGTTAATTTATTTAAATTTCGCAGTCATGTTGTTTTTCTATTGGTATTGTAACGACTAGCCCAATTAACAATGGGCGAGTCGTTATGAGGCGAGTTGTTAATGGGGCGAGTCGTTACCTATTCCTACCTTTGTTAAAGTCCATTTTGCCTGAATTTCTTTCTATTACTAAAAATAAACCTTTTTTTTCAGATGACCTTGAAGATGTCTTGCAACTTTTGAGACAGCAAAATGAGACACTCGATGCAATATTTTTAGAGCAAAGAAGAACCAGAGAACTTCTTGCAAAACTGTTTTCATTTCCGCTTAATGAACAATAAATAATCATTGTTTAAAGCCACACACCTTGAAATGAAATACATGGCATAGTAAGTTTAAGGATAAATGAGAAACATATTTGATCTATGCCAATAAGAATATATCTGGTGGTTACAAGGTAGACATCTGTCTCTTTTGCGCTTTAAAACTTAAAAAAATAATTGCGTTTGTCGAAATGTATGTATATGTATAGAAATCCTACTTTTGGTTTTTAAATTAAAAAAAAACAATAAATAACTTGCTAACAAGGCTAGAGATTTTATGACAATTTTGCACATTTTGAAATTGCATCTATATGTATTTATTAACATGTACTTCATTTCAAGGTGTGTGGCTTTAAACATTTATTCATGATATTTGTTTTTGATACAATTAAAAGTTTTGTTTGGAAAAAAATCACCTAGTGAAGTACAATAAATGGAAAATATTATAAATCAAATGACAATTTTAGCAGCAAATTGCTATAAATGAAATGTACTAAATATGGTGTGAAATTAATAAGGTTATTACAATTCTCTGCAATTTTTAAGAACTATCAAAAAATATTGTGTCATTGTTAGAACTACTTCTTATATTTTAACACTAAATATCACCTAGTATCACATAGTAATAAAACAATACTCTAGTAGTGAAATGAACAAAACAATACATTAAACAGTTCAGTATGCTATTGAGAATCAATTCATTACTAATTGAGCGATTTCCCTGAAAAAGGTATTCCATATTAAATTAATATAGAATCCCTTTTTAGTGAAATCTCTCAATCAGTAAGGCCCGTGCACGCAACACATTCAGGTCAGGGTTTTCCAGTGGCAGTTGTACATTGTCATCATCATCTAATACGTCAATGTCATCAATGTCAAGGAAACCATCACTCAGACACAGATTGTGCAGCTTGGCACATACAGTCACAACCAGAGCTATCTTCTGAGGCGAAAATTGTAGATAGCCTCCAGTTTTGTGAAGACACCTACAACAAATATACCATACTATATATTAACTGGAAGAAAACACGTGGATATACCATTATGTCATTATTGGCCTGCTTTCATTGGAGATATAAAGTACAGTAAAGTACAATGTACTTTCTCTTACAGTTTCATCAGAAAGAGTTGCAAAACAAGTTATGTTTCTGTCCAAGAAAGGTATTAGCATATTGAGTCTTTCACACGACACATCATAATATGGTTAATACCCATAACAAGTATTATTAAAATCTGTACATGTATAACAAAGTTATTGAGCAAACGCGAAATTATTGCAATTTTTCGCACATGCATACACAACAACACACAAACACACGAACACATATGTTCAATTTTGTGACCCCTGGGGCAGGGTCAAATTTGACCCCAGGGATAAAATTTGAACAAATTTGGTAGAGGACTATTAGATGTCACTACATACCAAATTTGATAGACCTAGGCCGGATGGTTATGAACAAGAAATTTTTTGAAGTTTTCACAAAATATGCCTTATTTAAGCATATGTTCAATTTTGTGACCCCCCGGGGCAGGGTCAAATTTGACCCCAGGGGCATAATTTGAACAAATTTGAAAGAGGTTCACCCCAGGAACATTCCTGAGAAATTTCATCAGAATTGGACCAGTAGATTAGGATAAGATGTTTAAAGGAAAAGTAAACGCACGGACACACGCGCAACGGACAAAGGACCATGACATAAGCCCCTCTGGCCTTTGGCCAGTGGAGCTTAAAATCAAATCTATTTGTTATAACATTAATAACCTAAAACGTGACTTCAACAGTCCAAACGCCCTCTCTACTACCATCCTCGAAAGACTTTGGGCCAAGTTGAACGCGATCTCAGCTCTGCTCATTGGATTCAGCTACCAGCATATTAAAAAAAAACAATGTATATATAGATATAGTCGAGCTAAAAAGGTTATTGAAAAACATTGAACATTACTGGACTGGTAAATACGATATGAATCACCGTTGAATAGGAAATAAGAGGAATTGTTTTTTTCAACAAAAGGAATGTTTGTACACAAAGGTACATTGTATTATTGCTCACTCTCATAAATACATTTTATATCATGATTATTAACAATCTTTATACAATTTTTATCTAACTAAACATTTACCATAAGTACTTTATTTTATGCTTTCCGGTGGTTTATAGAGAAATATCAGTGAATTAAAACTGATTGTTTCACTGTTTCAAACAGTGAAAATTAACTGAAAATTATCGATAATTTTCACTGTTTACTTTTTTGACGAAATGATGTCATTATCCCAGCAAAATTCTTTAGTTTAACTCTTTAACAATGTATATAAACTGTAATCAAAAGCATTAAATAAAAGGAAAATTTATTGGATTCGGTTAAATATCGATTTTAATTGACTCGTGAAAATATTATTTTCTATGATCACTCGTGAATTAAAATCGATAATGCACAGAATGCAACAAATATCCTCTGGCTCTTTAACATACATGTTTATGTACATTAATGGTTTGTCAATGATGATGAAAAATTACCTTTGGAGTAAGAAGATATGGTTTCAGTCCATAGCCGGAGTCTCCTAGTAGCCATCCTTTGCTTCCATCCACCAGCCAGTCCTTCAAGCTACAGTTGTCAAAGATTACACTGTCATGTGTGGATCCCGGCCACTTTGCCACAATGTTAGTGAATCTACAAAAAAAGTTTTCAGCTTTTCTTTTCAAACGCATAAAATCAGAAAACATGAATCATAAAGGGTATGTACACTGTAGTGTTGTGTTCGAATGAGCAGAGATTAGCAGAGTAAAGGATTAACAAAAATAAATTGTTGCGTTGCTTTATAATCTCACTTAAGATTTAAAATTTGTTTTGTCTCTTGACATGATATTATATGCATTATAATTCAAATAATTTACAAAAGTGAAACATTTATTTTAAGTTTCATGTTATTCCACAAAATAGTTACTGAGAAACATCTCCTGTCAGAAAAGTGATACAGACAGATAAACAGTAGAACAGACAGACAACACCAAAGCAACATCCCTCCACCTTTGGAGATAATCATTAGATATGCTTTTTTGTCAGTTCTTTCACAAACTTATACAAAGAGAAAAAGAGTAACCTCATGTTTGCATCTACAACAGCTTGTACATTAATGGAATGGTATCCTTTCCGACACACATATATGTCTTCTCTCTCCCTTGGGGCTAACATGGCGATGTGTGTGCAATCCACTGCTCCAATCACATTTGGAATTCCGGCTATACCAAAAAATTTTTGTTTCACTTGGACCAGTTCTCTCTCCGATGTAGGGAATACCACAGTATTCAAGCGGCGGTCTAAAGCTTTTAGCACCTTCAACAAAACATAAAGTGATAACTCTTTGATGGAATGTTCAGTAATTTATTTACCAATTGACATTACACTTAATTTAGCTACATAATAAAAATTGTTCCTTTTAAATATTAATTGTTTAAAAGCAGTGAACGGATTGACTTATGCAAAGCATCTGAAGGGCCTTTAAGCCACAATGTCGTACAAATTAAAATTTGATCATACATTCTGTTAATATCTCAGACAAACATGTTTATCAGCCTCACTTAATCTCTTTCAGAAACTCTAATAATATACTCTATAAAATGTACATAACTTATAAATATTTCATTTGGTCTGACACTTAACATGTTATGAGCTATGTTGATGAATGACTTGATGAGACCATAAGTTATATAGCACATGTTTACGATAAAACTATGTGAAGTATATATAGCAACATGGAAAACAAGATATAGCAGCTGAGGAATAGATAAAATTTAAAAACAAGAACTCCGCGAGTCGGATGTTTCACCTAATGAGTATATTTTCAAACGATGGGTGATAACTAAAAAATGGGACCACCCAGAGTTATGGTTCCTTGTCACTACTCTTCCTCTCATTGAGCTGTATCACTGTAAAAAGTTTTAATTTGATATCTTCAATACTTTATTAGTTATGCGCCGGAAACAATTTATGACAGACGGACGGACAGACAAGACGATGGAGAAGTGATCCATTTATGTCGCATCTACTTAATAATAAAAGGCGACACAAAAATGTGTGAAGTGTTAAGGGAGCTGTTGAGTACGCAGAACATATTTTTAAACTATGTGTTACTGCAAAACATATATATTTTCCATGTCGAAAAAGCAATTTTGATTATAAATATGTTCAACTATTGTACCTGCCAAATACTCTTACAAACTGAACTTCTTGAGACACCGTGAGTCATGCCACCTTCACTGTAGAACTCAGATTTGGCTAGAAATTGAAGTGTTATCAGCAACTGAAAAATTGTAACAGATAGTGATATACTTTGAAAAAAATGAGAGTTCAGGAATTTTGTTAGTAAGCGAGCCTGTGACGAGCTTACTAAGGAATTTCCTGGATGAGTTTAATAAACTATGGTTTGAAATGACAATGAGTGTCAGATTTTTTTTATGCTTCAAATGAACAAATTAAATTATCTCTAAGACAAAATGACATTGCTGGACAATACAATTAATTATGATTATACGGATATAGTAGGGTTTTATACTTAATATATTTAAAAACATATCTAAACAATACCAATTCAATTGCTGTACACAGAATCAAACCATACTGCAGTAATTCCATTTCATTGTGAAATCGTCTTCGTTGGATGCCACAAGCTACATTATTAACATGCCATTATCTGATAAAATAACCTTACTGCATTTTGTAAAATTGATCAAAGAGAGCAATATCTTTTCAACAAGGTTATATACCAAACTCTGGCATATTACATAGGTAACTTGTCAAAGAATGTTTTCCAAACAAAGGGGGATGAGATTCACTATTCGGATACAGATTTCGGATGAAAATCCTTTTCACAGTAATACATATGTAGTTCCCCATATCCAGTTAATATTGCGTTCTACAAACTCAGTAACACTCGAAAATGAATCATAGATGTTACAAAATAAAAGAATACTTGTGTATTTTAATAGCGTTATCAGTTCCAAAAAGGGCAAACGCATTATTTAATTTTCATAAAAAGTTGACAATGTCAAGGACGCAAGCGCTATTGACACGTACTTTTCTGAATGCATAGGCAAACTGTCACTCTAACAAGTTGTCATTTCAAATGATACAACAAAATTAAATATGTTAATCTATATTACCTTCGTCATTGACGACAATGGGTGACTTCTGTTACATTGCGGCGATATGTCGTCCTTAATTAATTCATGGACTGTGTAGATTTGTGTTTTTGACAGTCTATACTTTCGCTGTATTTCTTGCTCTGTCAGAACATTTAGATAGTTTGGTCGATCTCTAAAAATCCTTGGATTTCTCCTTCGAGCGTTCCTTCTAGGAAATAACGCGGCCATATTTACGAAAATACTGAATGCTTACGCATGCTTTTTTTGTTCGTAAAGTTGCGTTAAAACTTACGTAAAACTTACGTACGCATTTTTTTAGTAAAACGCATTTGCGCAAAAATTTCAAACGTACGCAAGGAATTACGAAAATCGTAGACATACGCTAGCGTAACTCTGTTAGTAAAACGGTCCCCGGATGATTACTTTTCTAAGTAAGCTACTTAAATGTATGATTATGGTGGCTTCAAAATAATTTAGATTACATCATGAATATAACGTTTTATTTCTTTCATGACGGACCCAAAAAGTATTCGAAAACGTACAAAATACGACTGTTGTTTTGGTCTTGTGCTTAGTTACAATTTTCACATTAATACAACACTTATTCCGGAAATACATAAACTAAAGTGACACTGAATCGAGTCCAACATTTCGTCTTTGTGTAAAATTGAATTTGTTTATTAAACATATTTTGAGATGTTTCATGGATAAGTTATAGGAAGTATAAATCGAGTACATGTATATCTCCAGGATTGATACCATGCAAAGCGAGAAATATTGTGACTCGATATAAACATTTATAAAAAAATCAACAAAAAGAGAAGAGAAATTGACATTTGACAAACAATGCGATCCTTCGATCGGCATTGTGCCAATGTACGGATTGACTAAATATACTCCTTATAAATTTCTCTCAACATAAAGTCGATGATATTTTTAAGTATTTTGTATTGTGTGTGTGTGTTTCTTGCAATAAAACTCTGTTTAAACAGTATTTAAAAACACCAAACAACATACATGTATTCCTTTAAAGAGAATATGTTACAGTTTCGTTAGTTTTCATAAATGACTCAGTATTAGGACTTAGTTTTTATTAAGAATTAAGGTTGTCTTTAAAATATACGCTCACGAAATTTTCGTTAGGTGTGTCACATATAATTTCAAAGAGAAGATTCGATATTGATATTATAATCACGAGCACTTTTAAGCACGATCAGAATCGAGAGTGTTTATATCAATTGATATAGCCCGGATTTATTAACAATTTGTAACTCTACAGGTATTTCAATTGCCATATAATTTGTTAAAAAAGCAGATGATTGTCATTCTTAATTTACTTTATCAGACAATCAACGTCAATCTTCTTATAAGACATGTTTAAATTGTGCACGAACTGTGTACCCGGAACATTCTGGTATTGTTCGCCTATTATTGCCAACTTAACCATTATTGGATTTGATTGTGGTGTCGGATTCGTAATTAAAAATTGGTGTGATCTATGACCACATTACTGTCTGAAGTATTGTTCTTTTTATAAAATATGACAATCCCTGTCTGCGTCAGCATGTTCTCTTATTTGCATGTTCGTTACATGGCAAATAGTGTTGTCAACGTAAACAATTCTGTACAAACAATAGTAATGTATTCATGTCCAATGAGAAGACGCAAACAAGGCATTGCTTGGGGAAAGTTCAGCCTTATGTTAAACAATACATGATCATCAACCACGGGAAATGTACATGTCATTTATCAGGTTGTACCACATAGTATGATAAGAATTTGCACTGTATATAATATGTTTCAAACGTTCTGCAACCATAACAATCTGTATAAACCAGCTTTAGTAAGGTTTCAATTCCTTAAATACAATAATATATGGACGTGAGTTATTTATATAAATGTATTAAAGACAACTTTAAAAATAGTGATTTCAAATGTTTTATTTACCGTTTTGTATATTTTCAGGTGCAGATAATAGCATCGCCAGTCGAAGAAAACAACCTATGATTTTAAAGAATACAGCAGAACACGTGCTGTATAATCATAATGACTTACACATATACAGCAGATAATGCTATATACAGCATCACGAATTAAAAAGAAGACTGCGCCAAGATTTAATTCATTGGAGTATCTAAAGAAAGCAATTCGCAAAATTGTTTAACTACTTAAAATGTAAACTGTGTCTGAAAAGCAAAATGTTTTATCAGTTAAAAGAGGAATATAAATGTTGAATATACTTAAAAATAGCACCTTCTTTTACACATTATCTAAAATTTAACTGTGTAGTTAGGATTACTTGTTTTATAATTATTGAACGTTTTAAATTATCGACTCTAAGATCTTGGAATATACCTAGACGGTTTTCAATTATGAATAAAACGAATTTATTGTTGTCCTTAATGAACAACACGACTATGTCTTTGCAAAGCAATACCAATGCAAATGTGTTGACGTGCGTTTCGCAAGCCATATGCGATAGTTTGCTTAAAAAGACCATGGACGTTCACATCTACCCGATCATATGTGCGTTCCTGTACGTCATTTTAGGATTTGTTGGGAATTCAACAGTAATATACATCTACTTAACCAAGTGGAAAAAGAACAAGACGCGTGTATTTATTCTTTGCTTAGGAATACTCGATTGGTTGAACTGTACATTTTCCGTTCCCTTAGAAATTGCTATATTGATGAAACAATTGTCCTTTGACCATCATATCCTTTGCAAGGTCAGTCGCGGTCTTACGTATGCTATTAACAACACGGGAGCACTTGTTCTAGTGTCAATTGCAGTTGAACGTTTTCTGGTTGTCCATTACCCATTGAAGAGTCGACAGTTAACACCGCGATTTGCCAAGACATTGTGTCTGATTTCATTTGTAGTGGCTTCGGCCGTCGTTTGGCCTGCATTTGTCTTTTACGGCACACATACCTTGATCATACCTATAAGTTTGCCAAAGGGCAACGTGAACATTATAGGAAAAACATGTCTCATAGCGGATGAACACGAAATTAGAAAAGGCTTAATTTTGATTTTTACGACAATTTTGTTTGGTCTTCTGATTCTGATTTTCATTATTCTTTCCACACTTTACATCGCAATCGGACGAACAATATACATAGCAACATGTACTGAAGTCGGCGAAGACGCAGCAAGTTCAGGCAGAATGATGAGAAAGAGCATACTATCTGCTATTACCGGTGTAACAAAGAAAAAAGATATCGCTCAATTGAAGCAAATTTCGTCTAATAACAAACACTTTGGATCTAAAATACAAAGCAAGGACATTGAATATATCATGTATGCACATACAGAGACGAATACAACTTCTTCTGGTAACAGAAAACCCATATTCGATTACGTTCCAGAAGAATTTGAGAACATGTCTACCAAAAGTGCCTCTCTACCGGAAATTTATTCAATGACAATAAACAATACTGTAAGAAACTATCGCCCAAGTTCAATGAAACCTACTAGCCCTAGATCACTAATCAGTAGACCATTAGAGCGAAAATCCTTTTCGACTGTAAAAACAAGGGCAACACGGAATAACACTATCATGATGAGAATGGTAACGATTGCATTCATGCTGTCATACGCACCGTTCTTGGTCATTTTGATTATTCGCTACACACACGATTCTTACTCATTCAAATATTACCAATCTCTCGGATTCTCTGAAAAAGTGGCTTATAGAGTTTTCCTGAATTCCTATTTCATTAACAGTATGATTAACCCATATATTTATGGTTTCATTAATGTGCAGTTTCGGAAACATGTTAAGAATCTTTTCCGAAATATATTCTGTAGTGAGTGTATATGTAAACGAAATGCATGTCGTACTGCTGAATCAGCATCAATTGTTTAATTTTGTTAAGAAAAAAAATAATTGTGTACCAAATCAACAAATTATGAAAAACTGGAGGTTAATAAAACTTATTTATTATTAAATATTGTTCTTCATATTAGTTGTTCTAGAATTAATGCATTCGTTGTTGCTTGATATTGATATTCACATAACATTCAGTCTATGTTTCGAGTTTGACTGCGCAAAGATCAAATGTTGGTTTATGGACGTGAAATGTTATATGATACTTTTAAAACACTTTTCTACGATATAATATTGACATACCGCGTAATCCTGTTGTAACCTTATGTTGAAACGTGTTATATATACTTATTACAATATCGGTTGTTAAAGTACAATAAATAATATCATTTTGTGAACAAACAACATGCAACACTATCCCCTGATAAAATAATGTGTTTTTAGCAATGTTTAATAATACTTGTTATAGCATATGCATGTTCATAGCAGGTGGATATTAACTTTAATTTCTACCAAACTTATCATGGTATTATTATGTCTAATAGTGCACATATTGATAAACCATGAAGTCATCTGTGTATTTGTTCATATGTTAGATGCCAATATATTACATAAATTACAAAACATAAACGTGATATAATTGTATTTTCGATATGCATAGATATGTATGATTTTGTATTTGCCTTTAGGCAGTGACACATATCGTTCAGAAATCAAAAGCCAAAATCATATACAATGAGCAACGAAAAACAACTTAATCATTCATTTGAAAATACACGTGGACATGCTGTTTGCGAAATAAAACATTAGTAAGTTAAATTACACGAGCTTATAAATACAAGCAATCCACAGAACACTGGACACAACAGGATTTGATTCAATATTACACGTATTTATCGGAATTAATGCGAGCTTTGATTAGGTATCCTTTATTACATGTGTAACCTATTGGGCGATTCACGTGTTTGATAAAGGTTTAACGTTTCCAAAAACAACTGACTGAAGGTGGTGAGTACCCACATAATTTCTCTTAACATTGGTCTTGTACTGAGATTATTTCACAATTCCTTCACAACATGCGTATAAAGGAGGAATGCACATGTTTTAAAATCATTTGCAGTCTACACTAGCAACTGTTTGTAACATTCACAAAAACAACATGTATTGTAACAAGTATTAACTGGTATTAAAGTAACCCCAAGTGCTGTAAATCTGCTCTATATTTTCTCATCAATTCGCCAATATCCGGGGTAATGTGTAACGTTTGCATTAAAATATTCTTAAAATTGATTTCCTAAATAACACAGCAACAAATACATTTTTAATGCATTATATACAAACACGATAACACTATCAGGGGAAAACGACATGTTACATATTTTATAGTTTATAAACTAATGCAATTTCAAATAGCTTTTTTTCGTCGTAGAATAAATTTGATAATGATGACATTTAACTTTCGTTTTTATTATTTTTTACTTGAATTGATCTGCAATTAATTAAATCAATCCGTTGTATTACCTTATATTTACATAACACCACATTTTGAATAGTTTTACATAACACCACATTTTGAATGGTATAAAAAACACATTAAGTGTTGCCTAAATGAGCATAACTGTTGTCTGCAAGTTTATAATAAAAAAAAGGTTGACTCAAAAAACGACAAAGCTCTGACTTGCTTTTTGCGCCAGTCGAATATTATAAAAAAAACTATTGTCATGTAAACAAAAGAGAGATTATTAAGCTCTTTACAATAAATACAAGTTTTAGACAACGTCCAACAAGGCTTTTATAACGATTGTAATAATACTAATTGTAGAAACAAAACGCTACAATGGCTCGATAAGACCCGTGTATTATTAAAAGCCATTCATCATCAATCATATGCTGTCATTTAAAGATACGTGATCTCAGCTGTTGGTCGCATCAGCAGTTATTTCTTTGTGACATAGTACCTCTAATTAATTACCATTATTACAAATGTCACGCGTTAAAGTATTAAAACAGTTCCTTTAGTATTAATATTATCTGAATACAGCAAACAATGAAAAAATGCAATATCATACTCTGTAATGTTGATGACCTACTTTTATACTATACGTTTAAAGATTATATAAACGACTTAATGGCAACAGCTGGTATTGCCAAACGAAAAATATATTATATCTTGCAAAAACATATCAGTCATAAGTATAGTATACAAATGCAAAATGTAAAATGTAATGTAAATTTATAAGCTAACTCAATGTTGTTTATATTCGTTGTTACTGATTTAGTAGGATAAATATTTGGCAGCAACACGTCCAGTGTTTTTGTAAATACGTCCATTGATTCATATCTTGACAATTGTTGCTTGACTTATTTCGGACAATCACGCAAGTTGCGAATATGTAATATGCTCTTGTTTGTATTTGAATAGGATCTACATGTACACACTATATATATTTGTCTTCTATGACAATTACCTTCAATAACAGAATCTACATAAACGACTTGCGAGATGTAAGTGAAAATTGACTATTAGTTATATGACTTCAGAGGTAATGAGTCAATCACGCTGACACAAAGGTTAGATGATAACTGCAATGTGAAAAGAATCTCCATGAGAGACATTTTTCTTGGACTGCCTTAAATATTAATAATCTACACACAATTGAGTTTAAAAATATTAGACCGATAATTGCGTAAGTAACTAAATAAAATTGGTAAGAATCGTTTTAAACATAACTGTTCAATGTCATTTCCTTGTATTGTTAAGAAATAAAATTCGAATGTTTTACTATGTGGAATGTTTGGATAAATCACTCAAACCGTTGTTCGTTATAATAACAAAAACAAAACTAAATCACTAACGCTATTTACATTTGGAAAATCTACGTTGAGTTGTTATTTTATTGCCCGAGAGCATATAAAATTACCAGGATTCGTCGTTTAATAAAACTGTTTTATTGTAAATTGGCGTGTACGTGTAAGATGTAAGTTACCACGGAACGATAATATTTAATTTATGTGGAATACGCGAAAAGGTTTGATTTGAATAAAGTAATGTATTTTAAACCATTTAAACGAGAAGAGACCCGTCAAGCGTTAACCACAAAATAAATAAAACAAAAAGAAACAACGTACGTTTACTTAATAACTTAAAGTCGTTAACATTTTTCAGTAGAACATTTCTTATAGTTTCTAATTTAAGAGACATAAACAATTGTGCCACATAAGTATTCACAGAAAAATCTATCATGCGTGAAAACGTTTAAAGGCATTTTTAGTTTATATGTACCCGTTAGACTATCGGTAACAAATATTTACGGCAACCATCAAGAAAATATGAAGCGAACATATTTAGTCAACGTTTAACTTAACAATCTTTTAACTCCAATATTTTGAATAAAACAAAAATCAAGATAACTACGCGTGTTGCTTATCAGGAAATATCTCCTTTTTGTAATGTAAACGTACCCGTATTTTCCAGGTTGTTTATACACATTAAGTGACTCTTCGTTCTATTTTCGTGATGTGCTAAGTGTCATTGGGTAACTTATCAGTTATTAACGTGAATAACGGTCAATTAGTTTAGCGCTTGTATGATATAGATAGTTTTATTTCAACATACAATGCACAAATTTACATTGCAGCATGTTTTATACACACAATGAATAATAAAAACAACCTGCATGTATAAACAAAGCCATGTCTATCAACTATATAAGTTAAGGATTGCACAATAAAGGGCTTGCAATTAAACCCTAATTTCCATTGTGTTCCTTTAGAAATAATATTGTATGACATAGGACAACGTTTTATATCACAGTTTTTAATAATATCACAGTATATAATAATGAAAGACAAATGAAATATATAAGTTACCCTAACTTTTGCATAGAATATATTCTGATAAGTTCTAGACTAGACATTATAAAGAAGTTATTACATGTTAAGTGTTTAAAAGATAAACATAATTATTTGCCATGCTATAAAATAATAATACAGCAAGTAGATAAGACACAACAAATCTATCTATATGAACATTCGTATTAAATCATCATTAAGAAATATTAAAGAGATGCATATAAAAAATATATCCGTCTTAAAAAAAATGCTCCCTAACACTGTGCTTAAAAGATAAAATACTGTTGACATCTCTGCAATCATGCATGTTAAGATCGATATTAGGTTAGTCTGACTGTGTTTTAACGCTGAACCTAGTATTCGTATTGTGGATATTACTGACTGGAGTCAAATTATCTCCCAAATATAGCAAATCCAACTTTGAGCTAATTGTTAAAACATGGCAAAGTGTGATCTGGTCTACTCGACTTTCAATATGCAACCAGTTTTAAGTCTACTCAAAATTTCTTTACCTATGTGAGATCTAGGATGCACATTTAATATGAACCTGATAAGTTTATTTTGGATGACCTGTAACTTGTTTTTTAACATTTGAGTTAAAACAGTGTACCGAAGTCAAAGTGGAACTGAATTAAAGACATGACTAAAAGCCTTCTAGTATCTGTGGAAAAAAATCATTGTTTCGATATAAAAACTTTAACCTTGCATTGGTCTTCTTGATGACTGACTGCCATAGAGAGGAAAGACACATGTTGATCAATTGTAAACCCTAAAAGCATAACTGATGACGTAGATGAAATGGGTGTTCCATCACATGAAATATTTAAAATTGATTGTGACCTAAGTTTCTGCCGTCAACCAAACCGAATTGTCTCGGTCTTACCTAGGTGCAATGACAGTTTGTTGTCAATTAACCTTTGACTTGCTTTAGATCATCACTAAGAAACTTCTCAACCGTATATATGCTTTTATCCGAAACTAAAATGGCATAATTATTAGCATATACACAACAACTTTATGACATAGTAAATGTATTTACTCTTTGTGTTTTATACGTGTCAAGTTGATTACATTGATGCGATGTAAAAACTGAACTCTCGTGGCCAATACTGACACTTGACCTACCGACGAGGTTTTGCTGACAGTGTACTTAGCCCTTTTTAAAGATGCGAGATCATTTTTCAGGCGTTTATACTACTTTTATAGAATGCTTAAACAGGCTTCCTCAAGGCGGCCATGGAACTTAATATAAGACAATTTTATTGATATAAAAAGCATAAGAATAATGAAACGCCAGTAGCCACATTAAGTGGGAATCCTGTTAATAGCCTTTGATTTACGGAAAGTGACCAAATGCATTTAAAATACTAGACAAAAACATGATACGCAACATTGAATATAAAAAGATTATATCTATCTTTTTCATAAAAGCTTTATTTGTACTTTTTTTTTTACATTTGTCAAATCTTAATATTTATAAGTAAAGTTAGAATCCATGACTTGTTTTTTTTATATTCTTGTCAAACACAATGTTTTTGTGCGTTGTTACACAAATGATTTAAAACAATTGATTGCAATTGTAGCAGAACGATCTAGTTTTAAAATTATTCCAATATGTGATAACCATGTGTTTGCCATGTCGTTTACTGCCTATTGACATTTGAGTATTTTTCGCCAGACGTAGAGAAGATTGTCAAACAATCGTACAATCTCAATTATGCCTGAGTTTGAAGGACATAGATGTAAGAATGCATTATAGTAAATTCAATAACATATCATCCATAGGCTTTAGATATACCGCGAGTGAAGTCCACGAACTGTCGATTTATGAATAATTAAACGGTGTTTGAATGTGTTTTTGTAACGAAAAAAGCCCCGTATCTCATTTAACTGTGTTCAAGGTACACGCGTGTGTCTGGCAAGTATGTCGGCAAAATGATAAAAAGTCATAAACAACTATTAATAATCCTATATATGATCTTCCCGCGATTTAATTCTCGGTAATTAAAATGGAATTAGCCGGGAAAAAATATTGAGTCACGTGACTTTCATTTAAATAAATGGTAGTCCGCAGTGTCCTAAGACAAAAACGTTTTTTCTGTCGATTAGGACATTCAACTGAATATGAAGGGGTCACACAGCTGATGAACACTTTTTCTTCATTTACTGTTTGCAACCAGCTCGTACCAAACAAGTCGGATTATCAGAAAAACTTAACATTCGAGAGTTAATCAATTCCTTATCTGTTGAATAATATCGCACAATTATTGTTTTTATTGCCACCTGCAAAGCCACAGTGATCTGCTACAGCACGAAAAGCTTCATCAATCCGTTCTATGCATGTAATTGTATCCGCCGATTTTAGTTAGCAGTCTACTTTTTTGTAGATCGCAAATATGATTTTAAGTTGATTGCGTTCGTTCAAAAGTTAATGTTTTCTTATGTGTCTAATCATTTAGCAGGCTAACGTTATGAAATTGTATAAGATACAAATGGACTAGACATATGAGATGCAACAATACGCTGAAGGTATTTTTTGATAACGTACTTCGTGTGTCGGGATGAAAATATGATTCTGTGGACTATGCAAGCAGTGCCTTCAATACAATAATTTACTTCTAGACGTTTTCATTTGAAAAGATAATAGTATGTAGTTATAAGGTGAATAAAACTAATCCAGGAGTTCTGGAAAATTTCTAATTCTAAGCTAAATTCTAAATTCTAAGCTAAACGTGAACATATTGTTATTACATAATGCCTAACACATTTAATTATGTATATGCCAATTCTGGTGTTTCTTTACTATTGAGTAATAAACATTTTATTCATTGGAGTTAATATAATCTTTGATTTTATATGAAATATGCATTAAAATAGCAAGATATTTCGTTATTTATTATGGACTTGCTGGGAAGTTTAAGGAAAGTATATTTCAACGAAAACCTCTTTACTTTCATATCAGTATTATGTACATATTGCGTACCCATTAATGGAGCATTAATTTAAAATAAAATATAATGACCTTACATCTTTTGTCAATGTTCATTTAAACAAGTGCAAATAATCGTTAAAAGATTATTTGAGTTCAGAATAAAAATTAGTAGAGCATGCATAATAAAGAATATTCACTTACTCCAAAATTACTGTAAACATTCATTAAAATCGCACAACACGTGCACGAATAAAACAGCATTAATAAAAAAACGTTTAAAAGTGTAATTTATACATATTGAAATCACAAGTTGATCATTAAGCATACGAAATACTACATATACCCATAACCTTTTCTTTTCAGGTTTCAACTAAGTAACACAATTGTTTCCTATATCTTGGCTTGAAAATTGTCGGATTCTGAAGTTAATTCTTGTAGAAGCATCGAGCAAGAAGCAACATATTTTTTACAAACATACAGATACCAATAAACAACTTACTGTCGTACAATTTATTAACACTTTCCTGCGTATGTTCATGTCATATTTTGTCTTTGGTAAGCCCTCGAGAATAATATATCATACTTAAGTCTCACATTATACATCCAAGCATCGGTATTTCATCCTGTGCAATTATGCAGTTGCAGATTGCGCTATGACAATGAACTTCTGAAAAAATACAACTCCCATGGTGAGCACAGCGATAATTGCAACGCAATGCATTGCAATGGTATGCATAATACTGAAATGCATTTCTGGCTGGTGACCAGCATATTGCCGTATGTTGTTGGTTATATCAATACATTATCTTTGCAGTAACAATGTCACTCCATTACATGAAAAATAAACAGATGAAAAGCAGACTGATTTATGTATTGGTACTACATAGAAGCAATTGTCTGTATGATATCCTATTGCTTTTTATTGACGTCCATTTATGATTTAACAAAGTGTTCAACGAATGTATTGAATCTTGCTCAATCATAACGATTAAACAATCATAATTTTTATTTCTGTGCGTTGATTTTTATTTGTGTACTCCTTGTTTTATACATTTGCTGAGTATCTAAGTGTTTAGCACGATTTCATTGCCATAAATAAACTAACAAAAGCTATTATACAGTTTATCTCATGCTTGTGTAGCTGAAGGTTACATGTTTGTAATTTATCCACTACGAAAACATGGTACAAACTAACTTTCAAGCTCATAAGCCGGTGTGATTATTGGACAGGACCGATACCCACGCACATGACTACTTTACTTATATTTAGGGTGTATCATAAAGCATTATTTTAGTGTGCAGTGATAGAACTCTTGACGGTATTATTAATTTTCTATTATGTCTTTAATTTGATATATACGTATGTTGGCACTTCAAAAGCAAACATGAGTGTAGAACAATGTTAAATGTTGTTTTGAACCTTCAAAGCAAATACGAAATTATTTTTTTACATGATTTTATTTATCAAGTATTGAATCAGTGGCATTTCGATGTGCTCTTGATACAATACAACGATAATTAGGATTTTCCAACACAACAAATTGACATATTTTCTTTATCATGACAAATTTACTTTTTAAATCAAAATTGTATGAATACTACGATCAACACATGTGTACGGTAAGTATCTATATTATATTACAAACAAAATGCAACAGCGTTCAATCTGTGAATATTACAAAGTTTTTTTTCCATTTAAGAGTATGACAAAGTTGTAGGTATTGTACGGTCGTTATCAATTGCTTACGATATGTCCAAACCTGAAATGCATAAAGCTTTCTATTATGATGGAAAACATATAGTTGACGCATGCGTACACTAAATGTCTGTGTATAATTAACTAAGTGTATGTGTGATATAACAAATCTGCACAAAGAATAACTTAACTATAAGTAACCTCGAACCGCATTTGAATTACACAATCACAGGCCCGTAGCCATGTTTTTGTAAAGGGGGTGCGAATTTTCCCATCAACGATTGTTATTGAGCAACGAGGTGACGAAGGGCTAAGTTGCGGGAGGGGGTGTCCACCTCCTTCAATCGGTGGGTTTGGAGGTCCTTTTCTCTACACAATTTTGAAAATGAAACGTAACATCCTGCATTCTGGTGACTTTTTAATCTGTATTTAGAAACTGAAGTTATAGAGCATTTTTATATGAAATTTCACTTTCATTGACCATACTCAGTGACTGATCGACATGAATATGATATAACATACATGTCTTCCCCACTACCGTATTCTATTACCACCTTTTTCAATCAGTCACGGATATACCATTATTTTATACAGTGTTAAACCCGACACTAGTATGCGCGCACACACTTTGTTTACATATGCAACAATACATTTATAGAATTTAAAATTATCAATAAGAACGGTATGAAATATCATTATTTATTGGAACCTTATCTTGATAATGGTGTATTTTACCATTAACAAGTTCTATCATTCATAAATCAAGCAAATTAAAAAGAAATATTTGACTTTTTCCCAAAACAATTGTCTGTTGGCTACTATGGATAGTACCAGAGGCATGGCATTGCTCTAAGCGTACTAATAGTGTATAAAACAACAAACACTGATTAACAAAACTGGGTCATCTCTTATCTGCATCAATACTAAACAGAAATCAAAATGGTATAACTGGTTGAAAAAAAACTATTTTCAACAAGTAAGTCATTTTCTCAACGAATTTCAGAAACCTATAAAGTTAAGGCTTCATAAAGACCCTATAACAACAAACTACTGGCCATATGGTCTCAAAGTCCTTAACAATGTATATAAGGACGTTGACGAAACAAGGAAGGACTCAATTTCTCAGCATGCTCAAGATCCGTCACAGTTAATGAACATTAAACGTTAACGTCCACCTGATCATATTTTTTTTATGTTATTACGTTTCAATTCATTATAACAACTGTTCAAGAGTAGAAGAGTAGGACATATTTCCTAGCGTCAAGTTTGACATAATTAAAACATTGTAGAAAGTTCTGAAAGTAAAGCAGAACAGATGCCATAAAAGGTTGGTAAACTACAAAAAAGCTACATTGCTTTTTAGAAATGATTTGTTTTCTTGCCATACAACGAAATAAGTATCCTGTCTTGAGCATAGCTGATATTTTTTTTTACTGGAAAACTCTTTAAGTGATCTGAAAAATGGTTGAACGGGGATATAACAAAAAGACAACACAGTCTGTCGAAAATGATTTGCACAATGTTTAATGGTTATACATCGCAGTATAATGCAAGCTTATTAACCAGTTACTCATTAGTCTTCGGCAATAGTCGACAGCGTGTCCTTTCATTTTAGTCAGTTTCAGAAGCTGGCATAACATTCCGTTAATAATCATCTAAAATGTACTTTCTTTTTATAAGATTATTCATTAAAGTTAATCAAAATGTTTTTCTAGCCATTTATATGACAATACAATATAATATAATATATTGTCAAAAAAGGTTATTGGACTGAGATCTCAACGCACAATAAGTAGGCTTCATCATTACGTTATGATATCTTTTACATTTATAGCTTTAACAATTTTTCAATCGTCAAAAAATATTGGGTGCGAACGCACCTAGCGCAACCCCCCCCCCTGGCTACGGGTATGAAGCACAATGAAATTCTGTTCACGTACAGAAACGGTTAACGCAAGTAACACCAATCGGTAAGCTTAAATTTAAAAACGCACACATAGTTTTTTCTCCAGTATTTGATTGCATTCAGTATTGCATCCACCACACCGACGGATAATTTCATTAAAACCTTGCTATCGCTCACGTGAAAGACTCAATATGCGGAATAAACGGAGTTTAGGGTTGAAGACCTAAATATATTTAGTTATTTGAGTAACATATAATAATGTATCGTATGCTGGGTTCCTGTAGAGTCCTTTTAGAATTATTAACATCTGGCGTTTGTCAAAAGGTTTGGAGAGACCAGTGTACACATAAACCTTCGCATAAACCTGGTTCAAACGAGAAATACTTATCTGTTATCAAACTGCGCAAGGACGATCAGTGACGTTTTCGTACACATACACATCATATACATACAAGTTGACGAAACAAGAGGGGAGCAATGGACATAGCTCTCATTTCGGTAGTTGGTAATTGTTTAAATGTCGGATGTCATCGGATTCTAGTGAAAACTATACATCGAAAATGACAGGCTTGATTTGCCTCCCTTATTAATTTTCTGTATTTTCGTTTACTTGTAGCGAGCTTGGTATGTAGTGTTATACGACTTTATAATCTACGAAAGATATATATTTGATCGGAATACTTGAAGACGAAAATGATTCTTACATGTATATGCTATCTTTAATTCAGATACAAACGAAACATTTTTCGATAAGTTTCTGTTAAGTGTACTTACCTTCCTAATTAATACAATATCTTTATAGAGATCGTTATGCCTCCAGGCGATAAGGTAATCATACATGTAGATCGAAATAGGGCATCACTGTTGATCCTGGTCGTAGAGCCTAGCTATAAAATCCTGGGTTATATTATTTGCTACCAGAGGCCGTTAAATAATACCTTATCGGTACTAAAATCTATGTTTGAATATTGCATGATGTTCGTCGTCACTAAATGATCGGTCGTTTGGTCATCAGTTAACCACAATGTAAAAGATGTGAACATGCCAGTATATGATAAAACAATTGACTCATTAAAAAAGTGAAAGTGAAGCTTATTTTTAAATGTAACACTTTTAGGACATGAACTGGTTTGCGGTTTGAGCCTATCTCTGGAAAACAGTGCTTAATGCATGTGGGTTAGGCGTTGTCGCAGATTAGCATGTCCAACCCGCACAGACGAATATTTGTTCTTCCTATGGAGTTTTATGTTGAAAGGAATACATTTCTTAATGAAAATGTAGTCTAGGTGGAATGTGTTTTCTCTTATTAGCCTGTAGCATCACGACTGGATTTCCAAGAAATCGGTTAAAGCATTTCGGCAAAACGGCAAATTGAAACACATTTTGCCACTTGATTGAACAACGCGTAATGTAAGCGAATTAATATGACTACGTTTGTTTTTGGGTCCATTGGGCTTTGAAAAATGCGTCAAAATTGTTTATTGGCAGACAAACAAAGGCGACTCTAACACATCGATATATTCATTAAACAAATCATATTTAGTTGTTTGAATGTGTTCAATATACGCTACTTGAGCTGTCAATAGCTACTAAGAGTCTACTAGTGTGTGTTCGTCAGTAGAACGACTAGTGTGCATTATGCTTGACTAATGTTTCATTAACGTATAATGGTAAATGCCTGTGTTAAGGACATTATTTGACGTGTGAAACTGTTCAAAATGGGCCACACTATAAGACAAAAAGTTCAAAACAATATATGTGCATGTAAACCAGTTTACAGACACTATCCTGGTCTGAAAATCGCGACGAGAACGCAATTTACTCGAAATCCAATTTATACAAATACTTCTTTGACTTGAAATCGCATTGATCATTTTGTTAAGTATTGCTCTAGCAATATTTTAAAGCCACATACATATTCGAAATAAACGAATACTTCGTTGATATATACAACTCAGACAGTTCAACAAGTGTAAATTGAGTACCTATCTGAAAGCAAACATTATTCAATGCTAATGCATTTTCGAAGAGAGAGGTTATCTTAACACTTCCTCCATGCGCTGTACTGTTTCACTTAAGCCAAATTCAATTATTGTTATCATATCACTGTTTCATCAGTTTATGAATGTCTGGGAGTTGTGTTGTTCTTGATATTAAAGCGTTAAGTATTGATTTATTACCACAAAAACATCCAAGCAATGCATCATAATATCAAATTTATCACAATGTTGAAAAGCGATCAACCGCGTTTCAAGCTTACAGCATTAACATTTTAGAACTTAAAACGGTATTTCAAATAAACATATGTTCATGTATGTTTTTGTTTGCATTTTAAAGTTATAAAGATTCCAAGCTCACATATTGAATTTACAATAAACCAAACAAAACCAGCAAACTAATAACGGAATACATATTCGATGTATGCATCTTTTGTTTTATAGATTTCCAACAAGTTGTTAAGACTATGTTCTTATTGTTAAAGTTTATTAAGGGGAATCCAGTCACAATAACGGGTTTAAACATTGACACTCTTTTAACCAAGCGACGACCTGGCGTTAATTCAAACATGCGTTCAAAGGGAGGTACGCTTTGCTACGGTTAGTGCAAAACATCTTATTAAAAAATCTAATGCTTTATCTCTATGTTTAAGTTATGAAAACTTATCCGTTTTAAATCGCTCATGACGTTAATTTTGGTTAACTAAAAAGACACACTAGATGGTGAACGTTAATGTTATGTATGTCTGTATGTTCATAATAAAGGATGAACATTGTTATGTACGTCAGTTTCAAAACACATTTTATAAACATAGGCATATTTTCAAGACTGAAAAGTTTTAGCAGCCATTGGAACTTTATATTTTAATCAATGACATCAAACACAATAACTTGGCACTCTTTCGTCCCATTAAACCACTAAACCAATTTAAACAATCTTTGGTAAAAGCGTTCTCTAGATAACCAATTCCTATTGACGGATTAAAAGTCCCTTCTTAAGAATATGGATACAAGATATGAAATGTTTGTGTTGTTTACTAACAAAAGGGCAATGAAACGAACAAGTACACAAGAAGCTGTCAAATACATTTTCATAAAAAAATTCTTAAAATACTTAAAATATATTATATGCGTGTCTGATATGATACGAACCAATTTAGAATCATGCATGCATTGTTAAATAAAATATTGTTTGACCCGTTCTTGTTGATAATACAATTATAACTTACCGATTTCGAAGGCCTGAAAGATGTGTGCATTTATTTCTCTCCGTGTGCTTCAGAAATATGTGTTGGTGCAAATACCAATAGGTAACATGCACTGTTCTGATTCATTCTGTATGTTCTGGGCGTCTAAGTAAAATTAAATTTGAATCATTTACAAAGGTGCATGCTACATTTACAGGAATAACATCTCCAGCTTGTATCACAATCCTTTTCAATATTAACATTACTGGTGAAAGAAATTTAATATCATTGCGCTTTTTAAAGTCATGAACTCAATTGTTTTTGAAATAATTTGCAGATTTTGTCAAAGCCACATTATGCCAGGAACTGGTACAGAAAATAATTTCAATATAAAACGTTTATAAAATCAGCTAAGCGACTTAAGTGCTAAAACCTGGACAATCCCTTATTCGATAGTGTGTAATGTTCTAACACTATTTTAACATTTGGATAAAACAATGCCTTTATTAAATGTGTAATTTGTAATTAGAAGCTGTTTAGACCGCGTATGATTTTTATGTATGTGTTAAATTATTATGCGAAGATTGTGGTATACTTGATTTCAATAGAAATGACACATTCTCTGCTTTTTTGTTATATTTAGTATGAATATAATATATATTTTTAAGTGCCAATCTGCTTAATATGCAAAAAGCATTTCTTACATTGTCTCAAATATAATTATTAATGTATGAAAATACGTGTTCTATTGCATTTTAAGCTGAATCTTCTATTGCTATTTAAACTGTAAACTATATCAATATAGCAACCGGAACCTCCTTTATTATTGTCCCCGGAACCTCTATTGATATTTACTTTGGAACTGCTATTGCGCTAGAAGCTGATATCCCAAATGATTTTAATTGCACCTGAATAATCAATTGCCAATGCAGATGTAACTGATATTTATATATTGAATCTGGAGGCGTCATTGTTATTGCACATTCACATGCAGCCTATATTGCTACTGTAGCTGAAATTTTTTTTTGAACCTCTATTTAAATTGCATCAGGATCCTTTATATCTTTTGAAAGTTGAGTTTTTGTAGCTTCTATTGCTGGAATAATTCCGACAATACTTCTTCCCAAACACAGTAAATCTAGCCCCAGGCCTTCAGCGCTTTGATCTTATAAATGCCTTATATTATTTTGTGTTGCTGTCTTTTTTTGAAAAAGATAAAGCATAGCGGTTTAATTGTTTTCCGCCAATCATACTTTCCACTAATGAAATATAGATGATTTCAAACGCTTAACGTGATACCAAAGTATGACAAGCTTTTATATCCAGTAGTCAATCCTCTCTGGAATACCAACCTATGCTTTGTGCAACACCAGTTATAATAAATAACAAAAATACAAGCACATAAAAAACAACTGAAAAGTTGTTTTGAAAACACTGTCATATTGCATTAAGAAAATGCATGCATATGATGTTGGTGTTGGTGGAGACGTCACATGCATTTGCCAATACAGTCGAAACCCGATGGCTCGAACTCGCTGGGACCGACAACAATAGTTCGAGCCATCCGGAATTCGAGCCATCCGATTTTTTATATACTTTTGTTTACTAACATAAGTCTGCAATACATTTGCACCACCTGAAGAGTATTCAAACTGCCTAAACTCCGTATTATTGCGTACTACTTTCTACTTTTGAATTAATTAAAACCCTATATATATATATATATATATATATATATATATATATATATATATATATATATATATATATATATATATATATATATATACCACAACAACGTCATGACGTTGTTGTGAAATATAACTATCTCCCTGTTAATACACAAATATATTCATGATTTCACTGTATCTTCTTGATCCAACGAATTTCCGCGGTGTCTCTAACATTGTGTGAGGGTAGTTTAGAATCCTTATCGGATCTTGCCCTAATACAACTATGGTTTCATGTTTGTAAATAAGTGCCTATGTATGTAACATTGTCCATTCTGTGTATGTAAAAAATGTTCCCACGTCGAGATGTGTTGCGGTGTAAGTGCGAGATATATAACTGTGAATGAACCATCCTTTTTTGGGGATGGGGATTTCATAGTATGTATGTCTCGTTCTGCACCGTAGCTAGGCGCACACGCCGAAGTCTCAAATGGGAATATGTATGTCTGTCTGTGTATCTGGTTGTTCACACACCTTTCTCCCTATATATAAATTATCGACTGTGAACGAGTATCTATTAATAGATCCTAGAAATAGGAAATGACGTTGTTGTGAAATATAATTATCTCCCTGTTAATACACAAATTTATTTTATGCTTTCCGGTGGTTTATAGAGAAATATCAGTGAAATAAAACTGGTATTCCACTGTTTTAAACAGTGAAAAATAACAGTGAAAAATATCGATATTTGTCACTGTTTTACTGTGAAATGACGTCAATTTTTCAACGAAATGACGTCATAAATCCAGCGAAAGTATCCAGTTTAACTCATTTACAATGTAAAAAACGATGAAAAAAGCATAAAATAAAAAGAAAATTTGTTGGATTCGATGGAATGTCGATTTTGTTTCACTCGAGATCATAGAAAATATATATTTTCACTCGTGGCTGCGCCACTCGTGAAAATATTGTTTTCTATGATCACTCGTGAAGTAAAATCGATATTCCACCGAATCCAACAAATATCCTCTCTATATTCATGATTTCACTGTATCTTCTTGATCCAACGAATTTCCGCGGTGTCTCTAACATAGTGTGAGGGTAGTTTAGAATCCTTATCGGATCTTGCCCTAATACAACTATGGTTTCATGTTTGTAAATAAGTGCCTATGTATGTAACATTGTCCATTCTGTGTATGTAAAAAATGTTCCCACGTCGAGATGTGTTGCGGTGTAAGTGCGAGATATATAACTGTGAATGAACCATCCTTTTTTGGGGATGGGGATTTCATAGTATGTATGTCTCGTTCTGCACCGTAGCTAGGCGCACACGCCGAAGTCTCAAATGGGAATATGTATGTCTGTCTGTGTATCTGGTTGTTCACACACCTTTCTCCCTATATATATGTATATATATATATATATATATATATATATATATATATATATATATATATATATATATATATATGTATGTATACTACTTTATTTCTTTAAGTAAACTTATTTATGACAGAAGGAACTCTTAAGAGTGCGAATACATGTAAATCAGCTTTATTTTATATGAGTTATGTATTTATGAGATGTAAAGTAGTATGCCGTTTTAAAGTAGTCTTTTTGGAGATTATTCTAACCCGCAATTCGATTAATTTTATTAAACGATATAAGCGTGGTAGATTTAGGTGTTAAAAATAGAGTTAAGTATTGTAATCAATATAGTTGCAAATTGGAACATTTGTTTGCTTTGAGGCAAGTCAAATTCGTATCTCCTTTCATATTTGCAATTTTCATTAATGTTAAAGCTTCTGCATTTTATGAAAATTCGCAGATAGAATCGAGATTAACACTTGTAAACAATGTCTGCCTATATGTATTGATACCATAATACTCTTCGCGAATATCGCACTATACAAATGTACTTATGATTCTTATGTTTTTTTGTAATCATTAGGAGCAAGTGAAAAACAAAACTAAAACTAATGTTATATTAGTAAAGATGGACGATTGCCCAAAAGAGGCCTTTAATACATTTAATGATACCGGTATTAATATCGTCAAAACCTACTATTATTTTGGTCTTCTGTTTATCCCTTGTCGATATTTTTCTGACGGTCAGAATATATGCAATTAATTTTTTTTTATAAAGCAATTAAAGCAGAAACTGTAATAACTTTTGAACAACATGGACATAGACCTTAACTTATCCGGCCCGAAGTGCATGCCCATTCCCCTAACTTTGAGCTACATTTATGAAAATTGTGCATCTTTATTTGACTGTTTGTACTTAGTCAAAGGAGGTTAGTATTTTTGTCCAACAACTTATATTCCTAGCTGACACACAGGAGTGAATCCCGTATTATGTTTTACATATGTTTTTATAGAAACAAGGAGTGCAACTTCATTTGCCGTAAAACTACATCATCTTTACTGTAAACCATGTAGCTCGAACAATTTTTAACAAATGAACTACACACCGGTTGTTTTCGAAAGCTAATACAATAATTTATGAGGAAAAATTAACATCAGTACCATAGATCAAGCAGTATTTGGAAACCAGCCCTCAGGTATTGACCCATTTCCAAAATCGTGTTTGCTCGGACACAAGTGTGTCAACATAGAGATTTTCCATGTCGATCACTTTAAATAGCTAAAACTCAATAACCTTGCATTACACGGTAGATAAAACAGCACCTGCATGCACATTAAATATTTTTCAATCGGTTAAATACCTATTGTATTCGAAAAAGTATGGTAAACACCATTCATCGCGTCTTTCGATCCGCCAGTACAACATCTAAACAGAAAATTATATTTTGACTCTGGGAAACCCCTTGATGACATCACAGTAATACGATATATAATTTTCCTAGTTTGAGCGCAGCGAAGTAGAGGAAAATTCTTTTCCTTTGCATAAGAAAGTCTCCTGTAGGGGTCGCTCAGTGTATTGTTTTGGCGGGTAAATATGCGCGTGGAATAGCCATTCGGCTTTGCGATACGAACCAGAAAACACGTTAAGTTTCCTAATCATTTATTGGATTGACTACATTCACCTGTGTATTGAGGAAACAAGGCGGAGGAACATTCAAACGACGATATTCACGCCATATTAAATTGGCTTGTTAGTGAATTTAAAAACATGAAGGAAGAGATTCGGGGGTCGGCATTTAGTGCACAAGAAGAAGTAAACTTTTCAAAAAAAGAAAAGGACGTTACGTGGCGTTTCAAAAGAAACCGAGTACAATTCGAGTTCAACGAGCACATTGCAGGCAGTCTAAAACAAATTGACTGGAGCATTGAACACGGAAAAACTGGCTATTGTCGAGAGTTAATAGCGGAAACGTTAACCAATATTCAGAAACGAAGCAAACTGATACGCATGGCTGACACGTCCGAGGGCGGCTGGGACACAGTGAAGCTATACGGGTCCAACCCTGTGGCTAGAGACAGCGAGGACGAAGCAAAGATCAATCGAGCTGAGAATAAAGCAGTAAAGATGAAGAAAAACGCAGCAAAAGGCAAGACGTCTCTGATGACGTCATCACGTTTCCACCAGTATGCTGCTTCTCCCATGCGGGGGCTCTATGGCGGTGGTCGCGTTTGTCTTTTCGAGGTAACAGACCCTACAACAGCGGCGGACCCAGTAGTGCGAAACTGTTCATACGTCCCGAGAGGTCAAAACACCCAGACATTCACTTCCGGTTCCGGTGCTAAGAAGCAGTCCCAAGCGAGAGAAATCAGAGACATTGAAAGATGTGTATTTTTATGATATACTAAATTTACCAAAGACTATTCTGAATATGAGCAATGTAACAAAGACATAATTGTGCGGGGAGGACTACGAGAAAATATTAAATTTTGGGAAAGTATTGGAACAAATGTTCTTTATATTAATAAATCTGGCTATAAAATACCATTTTACACAAAGCCACCAAGGCAGTTATTGAACAATAATAAATATGCTAGCAGGAATACTGAGTTTGTGACAGAGGCCATTCAAAATTTGTTAGATCGAAATTTAATTGAAATTTGCGAGGAACCTCCACATGTTGTTAATCCATTGACAGTTTCAGAAAAAGTGATGGCAAAAAGAGACTTATATTAGATTTAAGAGCCGTAAATAAACATTTATATAAACAAAATGTTAAATTTGATGATTTAAAAGTGGCTTTGTCGTTTTTGACAAAATGATTTTTCATTGTGAAATTTGACATTACAAGCCTTACAAGCGCCTATCATTTTATTAAAATTGTCAAACCTCATTGCGATTTTCTAGGATTTTCTTGGAAGGGGACGGACGGCAAGGTCCGCTACTTTCGTTTTTTTGTACTACAGATTGGAATAAGTAGTGCTTGTTGGAATTTTACAAGGATTTGTCGCCCTTTGATAAAAAAAATGGCGCAGCAAGTGTAAATCTGTACTTATGTTTCTTGATGACCGAATTGGTTGTTCAGATTAATACAAAAACACTTTAGTTTTAGGCACTCAAATAGAAAAAGATATACTAAATTCAGGTTTTATTCCTATAGCAGACAAATGCATTTGGATACCAGTTCAAGTCGTGCAGTTTTTGGGAGCTTGTGCTTGATTCTTTCAATGGTTAGATCAGATTGCCGAGCATAGCAAAACTAAGGCATTATGTACATGCTCTTCATTGATTGAAAAATATACATTATTTAGGTTTATTTCCGTGAGAAAAATAGCCTGTTTTGTTGGTCAAATCATATCAATGTCAATTGTTATTGGAAATATCGTTCAAATCAAGACCAGGTACTTGAATTTTGATACCAATCAATTCAGCCATTTCTTGGAATTCTAAGATAAGAATAACAGAAGAAAGTTTTAATGACTTCAGTTTTGGCAGGCAAATCTTTCCAAATTGAATAAGATGGATATTTTTGATTCACATACATGTTCCAAAGCTGTGTATTCTGAAGTTATTCACGCTGGTTACGGTGGTTTTGTAGTAGATGCGATCAATTGTGTTTCGCATGGAATGTGGTCACCTGATGAAGCACTTAAGTCTTCAACATGGAGGGAATTAACAGCTGTGTTTAGAATACTATACACTTGCTTGTTCATCAGAGAATAAAATGGTTCTCTGATAATCAGTCTGTTGTGGCCATCGTTAAAAAAGGTTCCATAAAACGATATTTGCAATATTTGGCAATGAATATTTTCAATTTATGTTTCGCCACTAACATTATATTAGAGGTTGAGTGGGTCCCTCGAACGGACAATGAACGGGCAGACTATTTATCAAAGATAGAGGACATTGATGATTGAGGGATATCAAACGAGTTATTGGCGTTAATAGTCGAAAAGTTTGGTGTGCCTACCATGGATTGGTTTGCATCGCATTACAACAAAAAATCAGATCGTTTTTATTCCAGATTTTGGAACCCTGGTTCAGAAGATATAGATGCATTTACTGCTAGATGGTCTTATTAAGGGTTGTGAACAAAATGATGGTTGATAGAGCACGCGGTGTATTAGTTGTTCCGCAATTGACCTCTGCGGTATTTTGGCCATTGTTATGTCCGAATGGACATTTTATTCCTGAGGTATTGGATGTTATTCATATGCCATCTGACAGCCGATTTTATGATCCATGTCAAAGTGGAAAGTTTTACAGTTTTATATAAAAACAAGATGTGTTTGTGAAACACTACGTCCCCCACCCATATATTTGACCTTTTACCTTCAAGGATGACCTCGACATTGACCTTTCACCACTCAAAATGTGCAGCTTCATGAGATACACATGCATGCCAAATATGAAGTTGATATCATCAATATTGCAAAGGTTATGGCAAATGTTAAAGTTTGGGGCAAACAAACCAACAAACAAACCAAAAAAACCAACAAACCAACAGACAAGGCAAAAACAATATGTCCCTCAGTATAGACTTGGGGACATAAAAGAGATAGCTCTGGGTAACTATAGTGCCACCAATGGTATACCTTCTGTTATGCTTGATATATCCAACTGATTTTGCTTACTAACCATTTTGATACAGATTGCTCCATACGCGTACTTAACACCTCAAACAACGTCTATTCCTTTCAAACGTTTATATTTCAAAAATAAAATTATATCGATGACACAAACTTTTTGTATGGAAAGTCGATACCGGTAAATGTGCAATATTAACGCATGGATCAAACATATGTATAAGGATAAACAGATTTGTTCTTCGGATATTTCTATTATCATTAGGGAATGAATATGTTGTGCGACACTGAACTGATAGCATAATAAAATGATAAAAATTACGTAATGTAGTCCTTTTTCAGTATGAATAAGTTCTTAATTTAAAGGCATGGATGCCTGTATCTGAATGTTTCAATATGTGATGCAGGAATTAAGTATTTCCATAAAATGCAGGCTGATAAATCAGTTAGATAAACAGAGGAGTGGATTTTTACATTAGATAAATAATGCACCAGGAAATATTTGACATGCTGCATCAACTATATTTGCAAGTAGCATATCTGCATTACCAATAGGCAACATTTCCTTGAAGTACTTCATGAGCATCTGCTGCACAGTACGTTAACAGGATACTGATGCTCTTGATGCGATTTAAATGCATTTGCTTGCTAATGCATTATATATCAATATAATCGCGTTGTTTGAGAAACATACTAACAAATTGCCATGTTGACTTTGAAATACGTAATGGTTTATTATATAAGTAAAGTAGATATTTCGAAACCCATTCATATAATATACGAACTCTTTGATGTGTTCTGTAATTCGGATGTGTAATTGCTTTATTTCCACGAGCGCAATGTCGTTTTCATCCAACTTAAATAGTAAAGATGTCTAATAAATGCCGTAATTTGTTTAATTTTTTTTTTAAATTGCAATAACTTAACAATTTCGTTTATCATTTTGTAACGGGAAACAAGAGCTGTCACCAAAGGATGACGTATGCCCTTGAAAAACGCTTTTTCGAAACCTTAACGCAGATTTCGAAACCTAAACGCGGACCCTAAGTTCAAGTTCAAGGTCAACGTCCAGGGGTCCAAATTTGTGTGGGTATGGAAAGGCCTTGTCCATATACACATGCATACCAAATATGAAGGTTACATCTCAAGCGACATAGAAGTTATGAGCATTTTTCGAAACCTAAACTCAAAGTGTGAAGGACAGACAAACAGACAGACGCGGACAGACAGACATTGAAACGTCTTCAAGTTTTTTCTTCATAAGAATTGTGTATACTCCAAGTGTTTAAATCACAGAAATTTACAACACAAGTCGCTTCACGGTTTTAGGTTAATTCCTCACCTTTGCTTCAAGCTAGCCGATTCATTTCTGCTTACTTACTGTAAATATATGTACCAGCTTATAACTTACATACTGGTTAATACTATACTAATATGTCGTGAACTCAGCTAAAATAAGTGATGAAGAATAAAAATCATTTTGGATCAAGCCATTTGCTGGGCAACGAAGTATGATTAGATGCAATTGGATTCGAACACATGTAAATAGTCATTAATTAGTTTCTGAAAAATTAATGACATTCGATAGAGGTGGTGAGAGAATGGTCGCAAGTTTGTTGGCCGGTCTTACATGTAATCGATTTAAAGGTCTGAAAATCGCGCCCACAGATATTTCGCTATTTACGGCGCTTAACCAACTGAAATAGTCCCGTCAGTTAAATGTAAAATGTTTTTAGCCACATTTTCTTGTTAACAGAATGATCTTTTTTGTTAACAGATAATGGACACATATTAATCGTTTCTTTTTGTTTATAACAAAACACAACACGACACATCATATTTAATAAATCTAATCTCGAAATAAAAACACGATAGGTAAAGTAAAGACATAGTTAAATTAAAATATGTTACATGTAAATATTTCTTGATCATGAAACAGTCACAACTGAAAAGAAACTTAGTAACTTTCTATAATCTTTCTATTACCACTAGCTATAATCTGGTTCGACTTCCGCTGATGCAGATGAATTTTCGTTGTGGAACAATATGAACAGTAGAACGCTTTTTATTGGTAATAAATCAACATAATGAGACAAATATGTTTCAGAAAAAAAGTTTTTAATGTTTTGACCCCTTGCTTTATGTATTAAATATTTTTTTTTGCTGGGCATTTATGGATATCCATTTCGTGTGATACACTGACAAAACGTAACGCGTTGAGTCTTTCATGTCAGAGTAGCTTTTTTTCAACCAGAATTGATTATAATATGCACTTAAAGTCCGTTCATATCAAGCTTCTTTCTCACTATAACATAGGCGCATCGATTGGAATCATTAATTTTGAACTAATTTTTTATTCATCCTATCCGATCAGGTATTATTTAGCCTTGAAACCCACGCGTCAATTATGTTGAACGTTGGCAAAACGGATCAAAAGTTTCATCACGATCAAATGGGTTAAATTATTCATTGGAAACTTCGTATCATATAGCCTTGTGACAAAGCGTTTGAAATATTACATAATCGTTATGATCACTTAAGTTGAAGGTTTGTATGCAGTAGGTTGAACGTATTCAAACGAGTGTTCTACGCCTGTTATACGAATACACACGGTCCTTATGTAAGTCTTTGGATAAGCAAGGTTTGTGATACAAAACCGCCATATATAGTATACAAATATTTGTTACGGTTCAAAAATTGTCACATTCACACGAGTTCATAATCGTTCAATTTGAGTGTTGCATCACCATTGACTTACAACGTGTGTTATTACTATCATCCAGCCATATCTATAGCAATACCAACACAAAGTTCACCTTGCCGTTGTCAATCAAAAGATATGTTGAGAAGTACTTGAGATACTTCCCACAAACATAGCGCAATTGTCACTTAAAACTTCTACATTAGAGATGCACTACGATCTGGAAAAAGCATTGCTTCACAAAAACAGTGTGTAATTTGTTCAACCCTGGCATTACGCTTCTTAAACAGACAATCAATAATCTTAATTATAACACCGATTTGTCACGCAAGTGGTGTGATCGCTCTATGCTTCACCAATTTGTATCATGGCCTGCATTATGACCATGTAAGACTACAATGATATATTCGATTAAGAGTTTCAGTTGCTGACTGTTGATAGTAACATATTGCTTTTATATTCGTAATCAAGCATACTTTCTTGCGTTTTCTGCATGACAACCTGCGTTCAAACGTAAGAATTTTCCTTGGCTAATTTTACTGTAGTACGTTATGCTGAGGTTTTTTATGTTCACCTAAATATGTCTTCAAAACGCATTTTTCTTCTAACGTATGATTTCAAAATGCAATATGTTTTAATCGATTTAATATGTTTCTAATGGATGCATGTTTAGGTTATAATTGCTTAAAGTGCAAACAATCAATGTATTTGTGTAGACAGATATTTGTGTTCTTCTTCTTCTTCTTCTTCGTCTTCTTCTTCTTCTTCTTCTTCTTCTTCTTCTTCTTCTTCTTCTTCTTATTCTTCTTCTTCTTCTTCTTCTTCTTCTTCTTCTTCTTTTCTTCTTCTTCTTCTTCTTCTATAATAATGGCTATGTTCACTTCTGATACATTATGGCCATGCGTGGGGGGTTAAAAAGAAATAGATTGATAGGTTACCCGAGTTACTCAATCCACCCAGGAAAATCCTATCTACAGTGATAAAAAAAAGGTGCAACACCTAACACCTTAAGCCCTGAAGACTTAAATATATACCTATACTGCAGTGCATGTGATAAGAGTATTAGTAGAGTTCAAAACAGGATAAAAGCAAGAAGCCTATGAGCTAAGGATGGAACACTGATGTAGCCAGCGCAGTTTTAAATCCAGGGATCGTATCAGCGCTGACTACATAAGATGGAAGTGTGTTCCATGGTACAACTGTTCTTGGAATGAATGAACATTTGTGATAATCAGCTGTACTTGGTTGCATTTGGTATGCCATTGTGATGGTGATGGCGTGAGTGTCTATTGAATGGAGTGAGATAGTGTAGGGGATTGATGTCGACATGATTATATACTATTTTATAGAACAGAATAAGTCTAACTTGTTGTCTTCTTGATTGCAAGGTATTCCAATTCAAATCCCCAATTATAGTTGTGACTGTGCCCGGGGTCTTGCTGTAATTATTCGTTACAAATCTGGCGGCTTGACGCTGAACATTTTCAATTTTATCGATGTCCTTCTGATGGTACGGGTCCTAAACACTAGAGCAATATTCCAAGGATGGTCTAACAATGCTGTTATATGCCGCTGCCTTGGTTTCCATTTTAGAAGAGTGAATGTTTCGTTTTAAAAAACCCAAGCTCTGACTTGCTTTACTACTAATTTTATTTGCATGGGGTGACCAATTCAATGTTGAGATTATATCAACGCCAAGATATGTTGCTTGGTTTACAAAAGACAGAGGTTGCTTGTGAAGAGTGTAAGCTGTTTTTACTGGTTTACGGTTTCTCGTGACATGCATGATGTGACATTTTGGTATGATAAAAGACATCTTCCATTTCTGCTCCCACAATGATAGACTGTCCTGATCTCTCTGAAACTGAATAGTGACAGCCAAAGGTTTTATGGATCTGTAGATGACACAGTCATCTGCAAATAGTCGGACGTTTGACTTCACAAACGAAGGTAGATCATTAATGTAGAGAAGAAGCAGAAGAGGCCCAAGAATTGAGCCCTGTGGTACACCAGAAATTACAGGGGCCATTGTGGAAGATGCCCCATCTACAACAACCTGTTGACTACGGTTTCCGAGAAAAGCTTTAATCCACAAATGTGTAGTGCCAGTGATTCCATAATGGGCTAGTTTCAACAGCAATCTACCGTGATGAACAACATCGAAGGCTTTGCTAAAATCCATGATGGCAACATCCATCTGGTCTCTCTGCATGGTAGAAGCTAAGTCATGGATAAAACCCACAAGTTGGGTTTCGCAAGACCGCCGGGCACGGAAACCATATTGGTTGTCCACTGGGATATTAAAGTTGTCAAGATGGTCTAAGATGTTACTAACAACGATATGTTCCAGTAATTTACAGGCAATGCATGTTAATGAGACTGTTCTATGATTACTAGCTTGATACTTTTCACCTTTTTTAAAGATAGGAGTTACAAAAGCCAGGGACCAGTCAGAAGCGACAGAACCAGAAATGAGTGATTTGTTAAAAAGAGTTGTAATGATAGATGCGATTTCATTTGCACATTCCCGTAAGATTCTGGGTTTGATTTGATCTGGCACTGCGGCCTTGTAAGGGTTCAATTTGAGTAGGAGTTTCTTAACACCATTTACCGTAATATTAATTGATGGCATGTTTTATACGGGCTATTACCAAGATCTGGATATGAGATGTTTGTGTCATTAGTAAAACGGAAGACAATTGTTTATTTAGGACTTCAGCTTTTTTTTTTTTTTTGGGGGGGGGGGGTTGGATTTTAAGACCCTATCATCCCTCAAAGATGCTACACCACAGGAGTTATTTTTTAAGCTTTTTATGAACCCTCAACTACGTTTAGTTGTCCCATGTTTATGTTCTGTTTCATCACATTTTATGTTGTTCATGTAGTCCCAATAAGAATTACGACTTTCCTTTTGTATTAGTGATCTGATCTTCTTAATTTTGGGAAGTAAAGAGTAATTTTTCATTTTGCTATGGAGCCGCTGGTTGCTGTGTTATCCAATATTAAGATAGTATTCAATCATCAACGGTAGGAGGTTGCCAAGAAGTTGCCTCAAGAACCCCATATAAAAAAATGAATGTGCCAATACAAGGCACGTTTTGTTGCATTTAAGTATTATAAGCCTACCCCAATGTGTTTATCAAATTAATGTTTATCAAACATGTTAAGTTTAATACATTTTTAAGTTGCAAAATATGCATTTCCGTTTGGTTGTTTATTACAAGGCGGACGGTATCATTAGCTCAACATCAGACATATCATAAACGTCAGACAAACTAACGGCGTCTAAAGTTGACGGACACAAATAATTAACTCTTTAACAAAGACGTTCATCATATTTAATAAGTGAACATAACACGTTAGTTTAAGGGTGCAATTGTGTGACAATACATCATAACTTCCAGGTGTTGGGTGTTTGACGGACGCTAAACGTTATTTTCTTCTTATCGCAGCTTTTTACAACAGTCTTTAAAATACAATACTCTTTTGTTTAGGCCAAGTGAGCGATTGTCTGCAAAATAAAGAACAAAACCTCAAACTTAGCTAGAAATATTAAAACAAAAAACGGACTTGTAGATGAAAATTATTCTTATAGAAATGCAATTCAAATCGAAATACAATAATAAAAATACATTTTATAATATCATATAACACGAAAATGATCGATTTGAGAAGTGCATATCTGATACTTGTTTTATCATGTTATAATTGTTATTGTGCGTAACGGTAGCGATGTGGGATTACTCGGACCGTTTTAATAAAACAGTTTATAGATTTTATCACTTGCTTATGTATGCAAATCAGCAGTAATATAATGACTATTAAACATCACTATGCTACAAAAAGAACATTTCAAAGTAAACGATTATAACACTGGTGCATGTGTTTGCTCATTACGTTGCTGTGTTTACTATGTTCAGATTACTTCAAATCACAAATTGTATGTATAAACTTTAAACGTTCATTCACTTGTACAACTCTTCTGGATTCCTTAAAAAAGGCACTCAAGAATAAACAAAATTAAGTATTGCTTTAGCAGTTGACATGTTGTATTTATTTTTCAAATAATGACTTGACGTTTAACATGTTTTAATTCAGTTTAATTTACTTTGTTTGCATTAGCAAATAAGCTCAAAAAAGACAATGGCTTTCCTGCAACAGACACCGGGACATAAATATTTACTACTGATCCATAACGAGGTTCCATGGTAATGATGTACGATGAAAGCAAGTTTGATTATTCCGTTAATAAATATACAGGATTGTGGTACATTTTCTCTAAAAAAGCGTTTTTCTGAGGTTAAACTATAACTATTCACGCTGTTTTTTTTTATTAATTTTATAACTTGAACGTTTCGCACCTTTTTAAATAAGCAGGTAATGAACAAATATAACCGTCTATATCGTTTCTGGGCAGAAATAGTCATTAAAGTATGTTATTGACATTACCAATATGTTGATCAGGAAAGGCATCGGTAATGGTGCTTCAAAATATGACAATTTAGGAAACGTAATCGAATACCTTGTAAATATTAGTATTGTGTATATGGCAATTGATTTTAAATATTGCCATTGTGTGTCGTTAATAACGTTCGGACAATATGCAACAATGCGGCATTAAATAGAGACCTAGCAAGAAAATGAATATCGATTTCAACACGAATGTTATACAATGTTATGTATACCTCTATCAGATTGTTCGAGCGCTGCAGTTATGGTTTGTTAAATCGTACAATGGAAGAGATTTTAATGATTTGAGTTGAACGGTGTTGTCGTTTTACCAATAATCATGTACTGGGCTTCTGTTTAAAGTTATGTAATCTATGTTTACAACGCAGCATGTTTAATGCAGAAAACGAAAACGAAGTTAACAGAGAATTTAATGAGATGTTTTTTCCATATATAATTTGCAATATTATGAAAACATAACCTTTTTGCTTTTGCTGAAAACACATTTTTTTGGTCAATTTTAAATCTGTCGATGCTTTATTTTAGATATGTCATTTTGTTGTTACGATAAACATATCAATTATTTAAAGTTTACTTTTTTCACAAAATGGCACAATAAAAATAAAATTAATTACATCAAAACCGGTTTATATGGCAACGTTTCCGAACGTGAAAAACAATACCAATGCAAAAATGTGGGCATTTGCTTTGTAGCTTGATAAAGAGTGGATTGGACAAGAAGTCACAGTTAATACTGAGCTTCTCTTCATCATCAGTGGCCGCTGATGAGATAAGATACTCAATGGTTTAACTGATTTCCGTGGCGTAGTGAATATCGGTCTCCGCCTGAAGACCGGGCCCCGTGTTCACAAAACAGTTTTTGAAATCGAAAATCGATTTTGCTTGTCAATGAAAATGAATTTCCATTGTGTATCAACTATACAACTATAGGCAAAAATAGGCTATCAACTATAGGCAAAAATGAAAATAGATGTCAGTTAAAATCGATTTTTGATTGCAAAAATGTTTTGTGAGCACGAGGCCTGGAGATTATACCCACCTTAAAAGCGTTATTTACATCTCAAAGACACCAAGTACTGGTCCTTAATCCCAGGACTCGATGACGTTTCAATAAGCCATAGGCTTTCGATGCAATTAAGCTAAAATTAGTAGGTTTAAACTAAACAATGTTTTTCTGTTCATTTTACTTCACGACGTGAATGTATTAACCAAGGGTTCATAAAGCAGAATAGTTCCACGGATGAACTCATCTTGCATGGCAATTTATTAGTTTCGAACCATTATATAAGGACAGGTTCTTATAGAGTTGAACTAACATAGCGACATTGTTTGTTTAAATCTTTATCTTATTACGGAGGCATGCATATATATTTAGTGAGCAATTGTTTGTACATACACACACTTCTAGCAAAGAGTATTTAATGAAATTAATCAATACTCCATCATTTACTGGTTACGTACGAACTTTCTTTTACCACAAAAAAGCACGAACGCACTTTGAGGCTTTTTAGGATGAGAAGAGAGCATTTATGTATTACTTAGAAATTATATTTATTTTTTAAAAGTAATGTCATATGCTAGTATTCATCAAACCCGTCTAAATACAAACAAAGGTTTATAACAAGACATAAAACACGTGTTTGAATTTAATTTTTGTGTTTATGCAACACGGCCGTTAATCAGGGGCGCCACCTCTTTTTTTGCGATGCATCGATAAATGAGCCAATGCTACTTCCGACTTGATGCCAAGGACCGGATGTTATGAAATGTCACATTTCGCATTGTGTTTACAATCGGGCAATGTAGTGCGATAAAGCGAAGATTTGTTATTCCAGACATATACACACACATATAATAACAACTCATTTGAAAACGCGATGACATTTATAAGATGTGTGGCATGGAGAAGAATTTAACATAAAATAGATGTGTTTTGACTGTGTTACGAGCACGATTCCACACAGAACAATCGCAAATAACATAAAATCATTGCTCTGAATATTTGTCAGTTGTTCCATGCACAAACACATTGAGGTTTTGCGATCTAATATATAATTTTGGTGTTTTTCCAAAAGAGATGGAGCGAAGGCGCTAATGAAAGAAGCTGGCGCAAATGCACAGTTTCAGCTATTTTTATATTCGCTGCTGACCATACACTTTTTGTGTCGCATTCCAGATTGAGTGTTCGATCGTTTTTTTCGATCATTATGAAATATAATCGAAACAGTCAAGTCTACACAATTATGAATAAACATGAGTTGCAAAGAGAATTTGAAGATTTCTGTTATTGAATATGCCATCAACTGGAAAGAGGCTTGACTATAATTCTCAAAAAGGTAACTATTAAAGCCGAAGCTGAACATACATAGGAATACAATTTAAACAAGCGCACTGACACTACCAAGGGACACATGCATTGTAGACATTGTATAATTATCTAAAGTGACACATGGCTACTGGCGGCCATATTTTTCTTAAGGAGCATAGGTCAATAGGAACCCTGTATTATTAGGTAGCCATTTATTATCAAACAGATGCTATTGAATATGGGGTTTCAGATGTTTGCAACAATTGAAGTTATTCTTTTGTGTTGTGATTACTTGTATATATTTTCCTTATGACCCATTAACCGAGTCTTGAGTTATATTGTTCCAAGCGGTAGCGAAATAATATGTTTAAAGACGTATCTGTATAATCTGAATATACATGTATCGAGTAATGCTTTGTTTCAATGTTACAGTCACTGGTGGTCAGTTGCTCGATTTTCTCAACATAAACGGACTAACTGGCGCCAACTGGTATTATAAAGCGGGGACGCCATATAATGCAAACAAATCTTTGCACGTATGTATAACTATGCAAACTAAATACACAATAGCACTATACGATACATCTCGGAGTTGGTTCTTATTCATGTTTGTTATGGCCATCTGATTGTAGATTAACCATATCTTATTATACTTCTATTAATAAATCATGCTGTGTTTAAGTCTTGTTGCAAATAAAAAAGGCATATTGAGAAAAAGTTCACTTGGATAAAGTCCACATATTTTTTTAACTTTGTTTTACGCAATCACAATTCTTAAAAAAATCAGACACACACTAAAGCAATTAATTGAACCTAACCTGAAAATCCAGAATCAAAATCTGATTAGACAGATATCTTGAAAAAGCATTGAAATACTTCAACATAAAAAAATTGTATCAATTAAGACCGGCTGTTAACCTCAATGGGCTTGGCTTGCGTTGTTATGTCTACATACCTGTTGATAAGTTAACTACAAAGTATTAATGTCAAAATAGTATAAGCGCAAAATAAATCCAAAACATTTTCAAATTACATTACTATTTATGACTTTTATGGTTTGATTGACTTTATATATTTGAATACTGATTTTCATATACGTCCGTTATTAATAATGAAAGTCATTCAAAAAAGTGTCGACATCAGTATTATTTGACACCTGACTGTACCCGGGGATATAATTTAATTTAATCGGTGCAGTCGTGTAATGAAAACGCCTATAAACCACAATTATCTTATTCAGTCAAAATCTCATGAATAGTGTCAAAAAAACCAAAAGGGATAAAAATATCGTTTAATTTTTTGATCACCTTTCAACTCAACTCAACTTTCTTGAGGTATAAATATTTAATTGTTTATATAGATACTATACAAACTCAAGAAGACTAATGAAGAATAATTTACGAAAATAAACGGGCACCACGTACGTTTCGTGACATTATATTGAATTATATTATACCAACGTACATATCGATTCATAATGATAACGATTGATGTCTATGGGGCCTTTATGTTTCAAATGGCCGCCTAAAATTCGGTTATTATAGAAAATTATTTATGGAAAATATGTTCGTGATAAAAGTAACAGCCAAGAACGATACGACCTCACATATTTATTTTTCTGTTCTTAAAACAATAAATATATATAATTTGTTAATCCATTTTTCAAAGCTCCAATTGTGAGAGAGAGATTTAAATAAATCATCTAGAAGTTTTTATTATTGAAGCCGAACTTTAAGTTAAGCATCTTTTTTTCAATATGAATTTATTGTGAGCAATTTCGAGCTGTAGTGAATTGCATAAAAATACCTACTTCTGAAGAACAAAACGAATGTAAAACTGAATTTAAAAAATCCCATACAAACAATAAAAAACAGATCATTTGCCAAGCGTTGGGAATAAAGGAAATACGTGAATATCACCCCGAAACTACCAACCGTGCACTATATGATCATGTTAAATAAAACTGCATGAAGTCATTAAATTATAAATATGTAAACGGCACGCAACGAGTTTACTTTCCATTTGTGCTCTTTCTTTATCCTTCCAGCTTTCGGAATCGAAATATTAAAATGACCTTACAAATATTTCTACATAAAGCTTATTTTTTAAGGAACATGCTTATTGGCTATTGTTAAATCGGTATTGGTTGTCCGATCGATATATAAAACAATATGTATAAAATTGTACAGAAAAAATTTAGTCAATTAACTTGATAAAACATCCACCATAGTTTTGCTTTTATTTTACCTTTAGATTATCCATAAAATAATAAAGTTCTTATAATTTGATAAGTCCATTCAAATACATAATTCGACATTTAGCTTATAGGTCTTAAATTGTCGTTCAAAATGGTAAAATTGTTGCACGAAAACCCGGCTTTACCAATACAAAATACCAATATCTAAACTCGTTAAAAACCTTGGTCTTTGTCCTAAGACAATCACGGATATTTTCGGGGAATAATTGCATTATGTCGAGAAATGACTAGAAATTAATTTCTAAATAAAATGGTTGGATTGTACAACGGTTTACACTTAAGGATTACTAGCTCGTTTCTTTAAGTTTACGACGCAATACTTCACCAATCTAGTTTAAAGGATGCATTGATTAACACCATGGTATGTAGAAGGTTTGTTTATTTAGAGCAAATAATCATTAAACTCATATGGTTCAATTAAACGGTACTAATATAATACGAAAACAATAGTTGCGCATTTGGTTTCCTGTATGTTTCTTGGTTTGAGTATGGTATTTAGGCAAGAGTCCGGATATCGAATTAATACGCTGAGAAAAAGATACAGTTTACATTGAGAGAGTGTGTTGTAAACATTCTGGAGTTGAATCTTGTATATCGAACACCATCATATCTTGCAAATTGTTTCATTTGCACGAGAGTATTAACCTTGTGTCCGACAAAAAGTTATTGTATACATAGCAACGTTCATCTTTCGTGAAAATTGTTTATTAACATTGGTAAACGTATAACTGTAAAGCTAGTCCCTGATGTTGCTTATGAGGGAACATAGCTTGACAATGTGTAAAGTGTACTTTCGTATGTTTCCCGACACGCAATTATATTATATTATATATGTTTATGAAAATAATCCGATCGCGTGACTTTGATTGAACAAATGTGCGTGCATATACATGAACATTGAAAATTGTAAAAAACTAACGTTTGGAGAAAGCTGATTAAAAACATTAAGTAGTAGAATACAAATAAACACCAAGACGTATTGTATATTACAGCCTTTCATATGTGGCGTCGTTGAAAATGATATCATTTAACATTGTCATAAAACCTTCACAGAACGGTACGTCATGCTGTCTCTTTATGCAAACAAATACGAAATCGACCAGCTTTTGTATAAATACTAGCCATGGTGAGCAAAGTGTATATTATAACGAATTACTTTGAATCGATATGCATCATACTAACAATAAATCCAGTTTCTTCTTCGGGTTTGTGCCATGGGCCATTCTTTCTGTCATAGCAAGATATTAAATACGAAATAATATTATGAAATTATGAATACGTGAGTAAATCTAAAAATAAACATATGTAGAACTTAATAATGGAGTATAACTGTGTCGTTTCATTGATTCGTCTTCGGATATGTCTTTACGTACATCGCTTAATTTGCTGCGTGAATAAAAAACAACAACTAGCCATCGTCATCTTCTACATGAAATACGATCATATAAGTATTTTAAAAATCGAAAGCAAACGTTCCATTAATTTTATGCTGTACTTCATGTTAATTTGTTTTTACTTTACGTACATGATTTTTACGTAAGAACATGCCAACGTCTAATTTATAATATTTTAAGTTATAAGTATGTCGGTTGAATAAGAAAGACCGAAAACTACTTAGGTATGTTCTGATTCTATAGATGTTGATCTTAAATGATTTGCATATTAGCTAAATTAGTTTTCAAAGTATACGCTTGTGTTCTATATTTATTATTGTCATATTCTAAATGTTCGTTGAGGTTTATTTTCCAGAAAATGTCTATTGTTTGTTTGAAATTGATATTGCTAAAATTTGCATTCAAAAAAATAACCATTCTATTGTTTAAATGCCTAACAATAAAAAACAAAACAACAAAATACACAACACAACATTAAAGGCTTGCAAGCAAACGCATGAATTATTGACTATTGAATGCAATTGTACTTGTTTTGCATATTACGATGCATTAGATAGTAAACAGGAGTTTGTAAATTATGCAACATTGAATATGGTTGAAGATACATTAACGATATTGATTTACGAAATCCATTTAACAATCAAAACTGCTTGTGTGTATGATTGCTTGTATTTAATTGGTTTATTAACGAACAAAAATGTATCTGTTTGAGCTTGATCTCTCTTCAGTTCCATTTCTACTGAGACCAAATTAATATGTTACTCTAGAAAAAAAACATGCATGTTTCATTTGGTTTCCATTCTATAGATAACATATGTCTTGTATTCGATTTATGTAAAATCACCAGTGCTTTATCTAAATAATATAAATATTTATACCATGTACTAAAAATAATATAATATTAAATATTGTTGATAGAAAACCCAGCGAAGTAAACACGAACACATTCAATTCCGTATGTGAATGGTATACTTTTTTCAGACATCCATCAGCTTCTTTAAAAATGACATCCGTTGCCATCTACAACAAAATGCATATTTTTGAGCCTGAAGCCATTTAAAGCCACTTCCATTGTTGTTGTTTTTTTCAACGTACAACCTTATTAATCATCAGCATCACCATCATAAACATTTCATTGAGCGGTCTAATCGCTATTAGAGTTGAGAGACAACAACAAAGAGATAATTCGTCAGTCAGGTATGGGCTGCAAACCACAGTTCACCCATTGGGATGGACGTCCACTTTTCTCTTTCGCATTGTCCATCTGACCTTTCTGTTGACTGCCGGGACTGCGACCTCCATCCTTGGTGCACAGTCTTACAAAAAGAGTCGTGCCGAGTGACGTGCTCATACCTAGCCAACTTTCGGCGTTTGACGGTCACCATGAGAATATCTTGTGGGCCAACAAGAGTATATTTTGGACTTTCGCGTTGGTCTTGTGCCCCATGTTAGAGATGTGGAGCATTCTCCGAATTCACTGGTGTTTAAAAGTCGGTATCCTGCGATTTTTTGTTCGCGTAAAGCGTTTAGGTCTCGCAGTCGTAAGTACGATGAAAATCCTGTCTATTTCCGGAAACCTTATTGCGACGCTTGTCCACAACCCGCTAAATCGATGCGATGTTCATGGCAATTCTTATGCGGACCTTAGCGGAACTGGTACCTTCCTTGGACAGAACTGCACCCAAGTACTTGAATCTGGTTAATTCTTCCATCGATGGGTCTTCCACCTATAGAGACAGAGTTGTGGTGGTCATGGACGGTCTCATGCATTATCCATGCACTTTTAAATACTACGGTTGAGTAAGTATGGAACAAAAAGTATGTATGGTTCCACTACGAAGGTCGTTTTCAACGAATATAGCTCACTGATGGCAAAACAATCAGGATTTATCTGCGTTCGCATAATGTATGTTTGTTACGGACCCAAAACTGTGTAAGCATAAAGAGATTGGTTTCTCACTCCGTTCGAACTTTCGTTGGTGCGTCCGAAAAAAATGTTTAATTAGCTCTTCAGTCATTACCAGAGGTCGCTTGCTTAAGCATTCAGAACAGAATGAATCTATAATAAAACTGTACCGGAAAGCATTGTTCACATAATGTAATAATTATGAATATATAAGTGACGCATACTTAGCAAACTAAGCGAATGTTGAAAATTTTTACCACCAACAACAAAATCGAATTTTACCGAAAAACAACACATTTCGTTGCCATACTTAAATAAAGACATTAACACACATTGAATCTTAAGCGTACGTTGACGCACAAACTTCACATCTGAATAATACATATGAAAACAAACAGTTGCAACCCTCATTAAATTTTCATTTTCGTGATATATATATTAAATGTTGATATATTTTCATTTACAAACAAGTGTTTACACTGTCAGTAACAATTTTTTATGGGTGATAAGTTGGTTCCTTTTTCCTAGTTCCTTATTCCTTATTCACGCGTAACATAATTGTTATAGGGTTTTAAAGAACAATACTGCAAACATTTTTGAAGTAAATCAAAACAAAATAATCCAAATCTATTTACTTTATGTATTTCGTTACATATCCATGTTTCTTCTTCGCGCTTGCATAGGATTTCTTGTGTAAACCGAACCGATATTTTCTTATTCGAATACTAACTTCACATCAACAAAACCTAAAGCATATACAATTATTTTACATGTATGTGATAAACAAAAATGAAACTTGTACATTTAAAATGTTTGTTTTTATATTCATAATCCAGATCCTTATTCGAGGCTGAATAAGGAAAAATGAACCAGTTCCTTATTCCTTATTCAAGCCGAATAAGGAAATGACATTTTTTTTTACTTAAACATCAATGAAATTGATCCAAAATTAACCACATATAAATGAACATATTGCAGTCGAAACCGACCTAACGGCCACCTGCATTTACCGGTCACCTGCAGACAACGGTCAGTCTGGAATCCCCCCGACGAAAAACACTCTATATTACACTTGAATTTAACGGTCACCTGACCATAACGACCAACGGCCACTATATTCCACTCCGAAATTCGTGTTTGACCTAAAATTAACGGCTACGCGTCAGTCGTCTCGAGTCGCGAAAATTAAAAACACGGCACATCATTTGTCCGTCTATTTTGCGGTTAAAGCGTCTGAAAGTGGTAATTGTCTTTGATACTATAAAGGCGGCCCGCTGCGAGTAAACAAATAATAAAGCGTTTAGACGGTTTGTTTTCCGGTGATAATTGTGGGAGTATCTTCAAAGAAAATATGTCTGACTTTGTGACACGTTTAAAGTAATTATCGCTAATTAAATTACCGCCGGACGTGACGTCAACGGCACTTGACAAACTTTATTTAATGAATGAACGAGATGCAGGAGTAAACAATTATACCAGCGTTGATAAGGTCATTGCTTTAGTTTAACAAGATGAAAATAAATAAATCTATAAGATATTATTCTGCATTATTCAATATACACACGTAAGTTATTTCTGTTATTATGCTTAGTTAACGACAATGAACATTTGTTTTACACTACATGCAAATTACTGGGTAGGGTAACGACGTGGCAATACTACCAACTGACAAACCATCCTAAAATTGTTATCCGAATTCAACGGTCACCTGTGGACAACGGACACTTTGGTCATTTCCATTGACTGACCGCTGTCCTCAGGTTTGACTGTATTTATATATGGATGGTATACGTAAAATTTGTATTGCAATACGTTCGTACTAAGTTTTAAGTGATGATTGTCCAGTTCCTTAGTCAGTGTGAATAAGGAATAAAGAACAGTTTCCTTATTCCTTATTCAAATCGAATAAGGAATTGGAATTCTTTCTATAAATTATAAGTCAAAATGAACCAACAAGACGAATAACTCAGCAAAAATTATTGAAAATGTATGTCGGGTGTAACAAATATTAATTGCAGTACAACTCTACTATGTTTTATTTATTGATAACTTAGTTCCTTATTCAGTTTGAATAAGGAATAAGGAACCAGTTCCCTATTCCTTTTTCAATCCGAATACGGAACTAGGTTATGATTAAATGAAACATAGTAGAGGTGTACTGCAATTTTTTTTTTGGATACCAAACCTAAATTTACAATGAATTTTCATTGATTTATTGGTCTTTTTGGTTCATTTTAATAGTATGTTTAGTATGAAAAAGCCAGTTCCTTATTCGATTTGAATAAGGAATAAGGAACCAGGTCCTTATTCCTTTTTCAATCCGAATAAGAAACAAGGTTATCATTAAATGAAACCTAAAAGAGATGTACTAGAATTAATGTTGTTGATACCCAACCTAAATGTACAATACTTTTCACTGATTTATTGGTCTCTTAGGTTCATTTCATTTTTTTTTTTTAGTTTGAAAAAGCCAGTTTCCTTATTCGTTTTGAACAAGGAATAAGGAAACAGTTTCCTATTCGTTATTCGCACTTAATCAGGAACTGTTTTATTATTCAATTCTACTAGGTAGAAATATATTTCAATACATATTTTTAACTTCGAACTTACATCAACCATGATTTTTTATCGACATGTTATGTTATTTGGTTACTTTTAATTTATGTTTGAGAAAGGCAATACCATTTTCTAATTATCCTCTACATAATACTTGTTTTCAGCGTGTATAGTGACGTAGAATATAAAAGAAATGTGACAGAATACGTCCATTTAACATAATAATGCTTAAAAACCCACACTACATCTTAAATATAACATATCCGAAAGTGATTGTCCGAAATACAAGCTTCCAAATAAGGAACTAACTGTACGCCAATTCCTTATTCAGAGGCCATCATTTCGGATATTTAAATTTTTAATCATTCTAAAATAGCACAGCTATACATTCGTTATTATTGGCTATTTTTAAGGTATGATTTTTTAAATTTATATGTCTGCTGCAGTTCTTGAAGTTTTTTCTGACCCTGACTTCTAGAGAAGACTTTCCGATAGCTGAAAACCAGTCATGATTTAGCTATCCCATTCCGTTCTTATACCTAAACAGTTACAAGGGGATATGATTAAGGATGCAAAGCGATTTCAATGCGTCAACTAGTTCCTTATTCCTTTTTCAATACGAATAAGGAAATATGTTATCGTTAAATGAAACTTATTAGAGATGTACTGCAACTATTTTTTTATATCCAACGTCCATTAAAAATGATTTTCATTGATTTATTGGTCTCTTTGGTTGATTTTAATAGTTTGTTTAGTAGGAAAATGCCAGTTCCTTATTCGATTTGAATACGGAATAAGGATGTTTGGATCCCTTTGGCTCATTTTAATATTTTTTTTAGTATGAACATTCCAGTTCCTTATTCGATTTGAATAAGGAATAATGAACCAGTTCCATATTCCTTATTTACACCGAATACGGAAGTACGTTATTATTAAATAAAACATAGTAGAAATGTACTGCAATTAATATGTGATACACCCGGCATACATTTACAATAATTCTCGTTGAGTTATTCGTCTCGTTGGTTCATTTTGATTTATAATTTAAAGAAAGATCTCCTTATTCGATTTAAATAAAAAAATATATAAGGAACCAGTTCCTTATTCCTTCTTCACACTGAATATGTGAATAAGGAACTGGATAATCATCACTTAAAACTTAGTACAAATGTAATTGCAATTAGAATTTTACATATACAACCAGTATATAAATAATATGTTCATTTATATATGGTTAATTTTGGATCAATGTCATTGATGTTTAAGTTCTTTAAGTTCAGTTTGAATAAGGAATAAGGAACTGGTTCCTTTTTCCTTATTCAGCCTCGAATAAGGAAGTGGATTATTAATAAAAACAAACATGTTTAAATGTACAAGTTTGATTTTTTTGTATCACATACATGTAAAATAATTGTATATGCTTTAGGTTTTGTTGATGTGAAGTTAGTATTCGAGTTAGAACATATCGGTTCGGTTTAAACAAGAAATCCTATGCAAGCGCGAAGAAGAAACCTGAATATGCAACGTAATACATAAAGTAAATGTATTCGAGTGATTTTGTTTTGATTACTTAAAAAATGTTTGCATAATTGTTCTTTAAAACCCTATAACAAATAAGTTACGCGTTAATAAGGAATACGGAACAGTTCCTTATTCCTTATTCGAATAAGGAATAAGGAACTAGGAAAAAGGAACCAATTTATCACACATCAACTTTTTCATTGGTTACGTTCTTAAAGTCACACAGTTAAGACCGCATAATCAAACCGATAATTCACATGCTGATATAATCGGTAGCAAATAACCTCGTATGACCTATAGTACGAAGTACGAATCAATACATGTGTTTCCAGACAAAAATCCCATGATTTGTTATCAAACCAGCGGGTGTGGATGCAGCGTTATCTTAATAGGCCTTTTCACGTGTTGGTAAATTAACAAAATAAAAAATGTTTCAGATTCGCACATTTTCGTTGAAGGTATGATATTTGTGAAAAAACAGTAATACTGAACATTTATCAAGCTCTTAAATAGCCATTATATGCATTTTTGGACGATTTAAAAACCTGAAAATTATAAGGCGTTGCAACGCGAAATGATGGAAAGATTTGGAGAGTTCTTATAGTTTCCTTATATTTTGTTATACTACGACGATTGCTTATATAAAGTATAAAATGCATCACTCATTGCATGAGAACGGATTGCCGAGTGTCCTGAGCGTTGGGCCTTTACTCCAGGGGTCATTTGTTTGAGCCCAGTTGAGGGTTACTTTTTTTCTTTCTTTAATTGTATTCTTGTTTTTTACTGGAGCGTTGTAGATCCAATGTTTACATTAAATTTTATCAATATACATCATTTAATTACAAACTTCAATGCATGCCATAATCTGTGAAAAGGTCCATTTATAATCGATGATATGTATCCTTGTATAAATACACCATGCACATTAAGTCGATTTAATAACTAAAAAGTTAGTTTTTTATTAATAAGGAATAAGTCTGAGGGCCTAGTATTTCCCATGCATTTTTGACCCCACAACAAAGTAGTTATAAGGTTGATTGATCTTTAATCTTGGAAAACCATTCTTAATATAAGAAAACCAGTGTTAACCGGTTCGTCGGGTTATGCATACAAACATATGCGTATGCATAAAGTGCATATATTTTAACCCATTTGTGGGGATGATATGGATTACGTTTGCAAATGTTGACATTATCCAAATTTATCGATGACTTTTATCATTAACATACATGTGTTAAATATCCATCAATTACTTCTGTGGACACTTAAGACGCATGATCTTGCGACGTGAATTGAGATTTTTATATGTATGTAAGTCCTCATAGCGTGTCATAAATAATAAACGTATTGTGATGTGATACAATCCGTTTGTCAGAAAAATAAATGGCGCACATAACATGTGAATGTCATGCGAGTAGCAGGTATTCATCTGTAATGCCGATGATGTATAGCAAAACTATCCCTCTCTTAAATTTCACAGATAACCTAGTTTGTCAGAATTGAAAAACAACTAGCGTATATTTTTAAGCATACATGCGTTAAAATGAGCGATTGGAAAAATTCTTATGCCATAGTTGTGTCGTGTGACTTTCTCCAAAATGTGTCAGATATCAATAATGTTATTGTATAAATGACTCGTAACTGATATCATTTGGGTTGGTTGCGTATTTCGGAGATTGCAGAAACAATGTTTTTCCTCAGTTATATTCGCTTCTTCAGCTAAAACACCGCAGCTTTGAATAACGAGTGTACAATTATATGTAATAAGGATCGTTAATTAACGTCGAAAACTGTTGAATTCAATCAGTATTATTGATGTGGGTTCACGTTGAAATTATAAACATATCATGTTTTGTTTGTGTAAAGAACTAATGTTTATTCGCTCGTGAGTTGTTTGTAAATAATTTATCTGATTTCTGCTACTATATGTATCATAACAACAGAACAAAACTTCAACACATCCACAACAAATTAACGATTATTTCTTCATCAAAATCTTGAAGTTGAAACGAGCAATAATACTTCTACATAACTTAACCTTAAGAATATTCATCGAATTCGAGTGGCATCCGGTGAATAATCATTTCACAACAATTAGTTTTTATGGAAACGGTTTAAAGTAGGTTCTGTTTGAAATGACAAATATCTTACATTATTACATGAGTTTAGCACGGTTTATTTTAGGCGTGTAGTATACACCGAACGTTTGTTGAGTTTCATTCATGACATTTGTGCTATTAATAACATTAAGCTGTAGTTCATTTATAGTCACGCACGAGCATTCGATTACAGTTATTAGTATTGGCAATCGACAAAACGTGCGAAATTGAAACAATCACCCACGTTGTATAATTAACAATTTATTGAGTTAAAATTGATTACAAGCGGATGATAATAAGATACTATCTCCTCCTGTTGATGTAGCGGAAGTTGAATTAATGCGATGTTCAATTTTTGTGTAACCTTCGTTTGAACCCAAACGTGCTTAGGCATGTCAAGCACGTATTAGAGTCTACCGTCAATCGCTTAATATCATATATTGGACATGTGATTATGGAACAATGGTAGTGTTAAATAAAGACAAAACGTTGAAGTATTTACTTATCACAAATTGATACAAAGACATTATCGTACATATTCGTTAATTCGTATGTCATTAATACAAAACATACCTTCAACAAATAAGCGGAAACGTTGTCTTAATAACGCGTGTTACATTGTTTGGTGCTTTTTTGTATTAAATGTATGTTATGATTACGAATACTTATACAAACGAAGAAGTATATAAATAACCATATGTTTGATAATAAAATCTGCAATAAATGTACTTTGTCATTACATACCATACCCTGTTTCCCATGTAATATAACCATTACGAATATTTTGATCTTACACATGTGTAATATACTTTGTAAGCGTTTTCATAGGCTTAGTTTTCGTTCGATTGGCCACTCGCATTTGTTATTTTGCTGAAATGACTTTGAAACGTCAATTGATGTCACGAAATGTAAACAACGTTCGGGATTTATCGTTATGCTTGCGTTAATATTTATTTAATTTGCTCATTCAAAAGCATGCGATAAAAAAGATATGACACTCGTTTTTCATTGCATACCATATTTTATAAAGCTCGTTGAGGAAATTCGTAAGTAAGCTCGGCAAAGGCTCGCTTACAAACAAAATTCCTGAACTCGTTTAATAAAATATGGTATGATATGACATCTCGTGCCAGATCCTACATATATATGTTTTAGCACGATTTCAATCATATTGTAGGTTGAATGCCTCGAGACAACCGTGAAAGCAAACAAACATTCAATATACTTCGATGATTAATCGTTCAAAATTGACACCACAAACGTCCGCTTGTCGTCGTTATTCACAGTTATTGTTTTGAGTAGAAAATATATTACCCACAAAAGGTCCTTTTGCAATCATAACTTCATACTACTTCATTGGGATTGTAGAACGTTTTAGAAATAGAGTTGCTCCGCCGAGAATCACTACGTATATCATGTTCAACCGAGACGTTACGCTTTCTAACCAAGCAATCAATAGTCTCTTATTTAAACAAATATTTCGTCCCGCAGTGTTTCCAGTGTATGATGCTGAACGAATTTAATAAATTGATTGTGGATTTAGGTGTTGCACAGTAAATGTAAACCTTTACGAACCTATTTTCTAAAAGTGCATAAGATCATTGTGTTTCCTGCATGGAACATGTTGCGAAGACTTAAAGTATTCAGTTTGCCTTTTGAACTTTAATATGTCTGTTGTTGCCCTTTCGGGTTCATCGAAATACATCTATAAAACGGGTGTGACTGTAAACATATGAGCGATAAGTTTTCTAGCGATTCAATGTGTTATTATTGCATGCATTTTTCAGTGATAATACCATCTGTATTTAAGCAATTAATGTTAAGTTTTTTCACCTCAACATTATAAGTAAAAACGTCTTTTTTTTCAAAGTCAGGCGGTTGCAAATACTTTTCCACTAGAACCACATAGCTGTGACAACACGTGTGACAATAATTTTGGTGCTTTAGATTTTTTAAAGAATTTCTAAATGTGTTCGTTTAAGGTGTTTAAAGTGTTTTTATAACATTTATAACATTTTTATCTTTTCGTGTTGGTTGTTTATTACCAGACGCGTTGTAGCCTTTGCTCACCATTTGACACTACACACAAACGTCAGCCTTATTAATGGTTCCTGATGTAAATATACACAGATGTGTTTGTCAATAACATCGTTCATCTTGGGAACACATAATTCTGATAATGCAGATGTTAAAAAAAGAAATCACAACACCCATCGGTAAGGATGTTTGTGGATGTTCAGTATGTTCTCACTGCTCGCTTTAAACGACTACATATATAGAGCAATGTTTAAAATTTCTGTATCTGAATCCCTCACAACGTAAAGACATTTATCACTCCTTCGTAATTGCACACTGTCGTGGTCACGATGTGGAATATTTTGTGACCCTTATCAGCTTTACGCAGACATATTTTAAGCGAGGCATCAATTGCTGAGACAGGTGAGACAAATATAACAAATACTGATAAGAGTTGTCATGATAAATCAATAAACAGTTAGGGATATTCATAAAATGGTCGGCCATTCCTTAAACAGGGTCTTCAATTATATCCAATATAACGCCCGCTTTTTAGAAATGATAACCCACTTTTACAATTTTCTTCTCGACTACAACATCTCAAATGTTCGTATATTAATACACCGTTGTCTTTAAACAAAGTAAAGCCAAACGTAATGCGTTATCACAATTTATTATGCCACGACAGCGCATTTACGTTGGAGACGCTGACATGATAATTTAAAGTGTTATCGGATACCCATCCGATAACAGTTTTAAGCTCCGCCCATCAATATCCGTTTTAAAACTCCGCCCATATTTGGTTTACTCAATGAATTTTTTTTAGCGTTCCATGTTTTAGCCCCGCCCATTCTGAGAACTACTTGTTTGTAGGCGTGGTATGTCGCTTCTTTGATTTAAATGGAAACAAACAGCGATTCATATTTTATTCAGAAGTTAGAACATTAATAAACAAGAAGTTGTTTTTTTAAACAAAACTAACACTTTATTAAGTATATATCTATAGGGAAATATAAATTAAATGAGCATTAATCAATGGAAAAAAATTAAACAAATACAAATGTGCACCGCTACCATTCATTGGCTGCAGATGAACACAATTTAAAACAGTAATGATAAACATTTAAAACGTAACACAAATATACTTAACACGTTTTAAATAAAATATGACAGATTTGAGCAAGTTAAAGAAGAATTTATGACAAATATTCACTAAACATCTCGTCTAAGATTATATATAAAAAAATAACTAATACTTTACACATGCTTTCCTTTTTTGTGTCATTCTTATAAAAAGCAATGCAAACAGGTGAATAGCATACACAATGAATTGACACTGACAAAGTAAAATAATAAATACTTGATTGAGATGCGTTGCTAATGCCTGCCATGTCTAATAATACATGACATTTTCAATTTTTAAGTGTCTGAAATAAAACTTTCACACAAAAATGATTCTATCTCCACAACCAAACAGGAAATTTGTGTAGTCAACCTGAAAATAAAATAAAGAATCCTTTAGAAAAAAACATCATTAAACATTCATTGCATAACTGCCTTAACCCTTTCAGTGCTGGAACCGAATTTTGAAGGCCTTTGCAAACAGTTTGGATCCAGATGAGACGCCACAAAACAGTGCCGTCTCATCTGGATCCAAACTATTTGCTCTTCTGTTAGTAATCTTTGAAAAAAATGAAGAAAATTCTTATTTTACAAATTCAGCAGACGACATTTTAGCAGACGACAAATTTCCCAGCATGCAAAGGGTTAAAAATAAAATTCCAGATATATAATTTGTATTAAAATTTAAACTTTATAAATATAGTGACATATAGATTTATAACATGTTCAGATAAAACAATAACATAAATACTCTCAAAAAATAAAATTTGTCGTCAAAAAGCATTACCTTTCCGACAAATTAATTAGATGGGTTGATGTGAAGCCTTGCCGGGATGCAGTTGGGGGGGGGAATATCTCGAGTTTGTTGAGAGGCAGAGAAAGACTCGGACAAGTGCAACTGACGAGGGTAGAACTGTGCCGCCAAGAATTCTGGTAGATATCATCACCCATGGAATGTGTGGTCGCAACTTTCTGCCATTAAAAGAAAAACATTTCATATTTTAATAAAATAAAACAAATCCAACAGGAGATAACATTTCAAAATAGAGTGTTTTAATAACATTTTTATGGCAAAACTTGAACAAATTACAACTTTAATAGACACAATATTATTAATACAAAATGAAAATGTATAAACTCCACTTTATATAAAAATAATTTAGAATTTCTTTTAACTTAAAATATTTTTATTATGGACTCGGGGCTTTTTTTGCTTATTAAGGGAATAGGTGTTTGTTTTCCTAATTTGAGAAATTTGCGACTCAAATTTTCACAATCTAAAGAAGTTCGCGACTCAAATTTTCACAATTTAAAAAAAGTTTGCAACTCATTTTTTCACAATGTTGATCTGTGGGCGACACAATTTTGAACAGTTTTCGACACATGTTTTCAAAAATGTTGCACAGCGCGCAACTCATTTGTTCACAGTTTTCAACAGTGAATTTTTTTATGAACAGTGCGTGACTCAATTTGTTCACAATTTTGAACAGTGTGCAACTCAATTTTTTTTAATTGTGTACAGTGCATGACTCATTTTTCCACCATGTTGAATTAACAGTGCGCGACTCATTTTTTTTCCAAATTTTTAACAGTGCGATACTCAATTTTTACAAATTTTGAACAGTGCGCAACTCATGTGTTTTCACAATTTGAAGAGTTTGTGACTTATTTTTTTGTAATTTTGAATGAACAGTGCCCCACAAAATTGTCCCCCATTTTTGAACAGTGCGCAAATGATTGTTCCAAATTTTGTACAGCGCATGACATGATTTTTTCACAATTTTCAGCAGTGCGCAACTCATTTTTTTCACAATTTTGAATGAACAGTGCATGACTTATTTTTTTGCAAAAATTTGAACAGTGAGAAACTTATTTTACAAATTTTCTACAGTGCGTGACTCATTTTTTCAAAATTTAATTTATGAAAAGTGTGGGACTCATTTTTCCACAATTTTGAAATCAGAATGAACAGTGGGCAACTAATGTTTTCCACAATTTTGAACAGTGCGCTACTCATTTTTTCAAATTTTGGTACAGTGCGTGTCTCATTTTTTCACAATTTCGAACAGTGCGCAACTCATTTTTCCACAATTGTGAATAAACAGTTCGCGACAGTAGAACAACTGGCACTGATCATTGGTTCATCAGCATGAGAATGGGTGTGAAAAATGGCACAAATAATGAAACATGTGTGTTTAAGCATGTATACATACCAATGAAACTAACCAACCACTCGGCCAGGAAACATATGGTGCAGAAGCTGCGGGATTCAGCATGCTCTCCCACTGATATTATGCAGATCAGTGGTCAAACTGGCAGTCAACTTATGTTGGGATTTCCCAATTGTGAAGATATTAACCTCAGCAATCTCCAAACACAAACATGTTCATTTATTGTCAGTCAAACAGCAATTAATCCATCATGTCATCCTGACAGTCTCAAAACACGACGCAAAACCAAAGCATTTTCGTTTCGTCTAACACACAGCTGGTAACGTCTCTGAATATTGCACAAAAGCAGCTTGATTATGAAGTTCCAGCGACTCGAAATACACAAGTAGTCGCGTTCCCCACCCACTTTGACTTCGCACGTGAAGGCCTGTTTTTTGGGGAAAACTGTTAACATCTCACAACTAAACGTATATTACGGAGATGGACAAGTTGAACAATAAATCACTCTTATCACTTCCAAATTGCGCACTACGTTAAAATCCCGTTCCATTTGATTATTGTATTTATTGTTTGAAACTTTCACTCTACACATTCGCTTTGAAAATAGCGGTTGGTGTGTAATCTTGGAAGTACATGTCGAGTGTGTTATTGTAAAAAAATATTGGTATTGTGTTTTTAGTGCAGAAATTGTTCTTTTAAGTTTCGATTTCTCGCTTCATTTTTTGTATTATGTGCGTTTAAATTTGATTGTTTGTTGCTTACTTTCGAACATTTTTTTATGTGTAAATATATATTCATAGATGCTAGCGGATGTAATAAGGTTGCTACTAATTTGCATATTTATTACCGTATCTACATCAATGAATTTAGAGGTTGTTTGTTTTTGTTTGTTTTGTGAATATTTTCTTATTTACTTTAAAGGGGCCTTTTCACAGATTTTGGCATTTTTTTAACTTATTCATTAAATGCTTTATATTGATAAATGTAAACATTGGATCGTAAAAGCTCCAGTAAAAAATCAAGAAAAAAATTTAAAAAAGGAAAAGAACATTGCCCGGACCAGGTTTCGAACCAGTGACCCCTGGAGTCCTGCCAGAGTCCTGCGGCCAATTGTATAAATCATGATAACTCTTATCCAGCGGATAACTTTTGGTTATCCTATCATAAAATTGAAGATAGCCAAAAGTTATCCGCTGGATAAGAGATATTCAGATTTATACAATTGGCTACAGAAGTAAAAACGCTTTAGCCTACTGAGCTATTCCGCCGAGTACACATTCATGACGTATTTTATACCTTATATAAGCAATCTTCGTAGTTTCACAAAATTTAACGACAAAAACAGAACTCTCCAAATTATTCAATCGTTTCGCATTGCAACGCTTTATAATTTTTAGGTTTTAAAATCGTCAAAAGATGCATATAATGGCTATATTAGAGCATGGTTAATGTTCAGTATTACTGTTTCCTCACAAATATCATAACTAAAACGAAAACTTACGAATCTGAAACAACTTTTTTCAATTTTGTCAATTTACCAAAGCGTGAAAAGATCCCTTTAAAATGTGGCATAATAAATAGAATATATGGTTGGTGACTTTTGATATCATGTGATATAAGACTCGTCCGATATGGCGTGTGAAAAGGCTCGGCAAGCCTCGCCTTTTCCTACGCCATAACAGACTCGTCTTATATCAAATGATATCAAAAGTCACCAACCATATATTCTCTATATATCGTCAGCTTATTATACGAATCATGACCCTATAATCAATTATTAATCAAACAGTCCCATTTTACTACGTTGAGACTTGATAAGCTATAATTAGGATTATATAATAAAATATAAGATCAATTGTGCCGTCCAAAATTTATATAAAAGTTATTATGTTGTGTTTATTTGTAATGTATTTTTCATGTTTCTCAAAATCTTTCTCGAGGTACTAATTAAAGCCTTAGACAATGACTTGTGAATGTAATTATTAAGGAGTTTGAAAAAAACAATACAAAACAAAAAAAAACACAAAAGTAAAGACTTGATAATAGTGTTTTTTTAAGGTTGGTTGAGTATGCTTCCCAAAACGGCAAACATACATCATTATCAATAAAAAATATTTTAACCTATTATTGTTTAATTGGTTTTATGTAATTATTTATTTTTACGTTTATAATTACATTGTTCTCAAGACTTTAGTCAATGTGTTTATATAGTAAATTCGAACTAAAGATTGCACTAATCTGCGTTAGTGATCGATAGGTTCGAGGCAACTTGTTGAGCTGTAGTGAACGTTTGTTTGTTTGTCTCTATGAAGAACAGCGAGTTACAAAGTAGAATTTGATGTATTGCGTTCAATGGGTAACTAATTTTTTTTTTTGCATATATACACCTAATAACTTCAATAGAAAGTCAGAATGATATATCCCATATGTTCATAAATATATTAAATAATTGATTTTCAATCGCTATGCAAATCACGTGTTATTTGCTGTATTTAAATGACGACGTTTAATGAATTATTCAAGTACTATTCTCGCGGGTGTTGTTGGTCCTCGTATAAAACACCACTTTAATTGCTTCTGTATTTCCAGCCGTAAGGTCTTTCCGCCATGCGCTATTAGATTTCATTAATTGGTCTGTCAATCTGCACATCTAGTTCACTCGAACTAGTTTTTATTTTACGATAAGGAGAGGCATTGCTGTTCAATAATATGTTATCTAAGCTTGGCGAATCTTCATCAATATTTATATTTCTCAAAGTTTTTTAGTATAAGATGTACGCACTAATTAAAAATAAATACCAAATAAAAAGTGAAACATATCTCGACCCTGTCAAGTTTCATAATAGTATGGCAGTTCTGTTTTCAACAGAACATTTACATGTAGCACAGTTGTGTTTTTTTTTCAACAAACTAAGTGTTAGTGAATGTTTAAAATATCAGAATACTGGTGGATAAAACGATGTTTGAAGTATTTCCATATTAAGCTTATTGTATAGTCGTTGAATTTCTGTTGCATATCTTATAATCGCCATATCGCGAAAACACGTTTAGATAAGTAATTTCAATTGAATAAAATATGTCTGAATATGTTTCTGGGGACTTCAGCATGATATTGCTGCTCCCCTATGTTTGTGTTCATGGACCAACTAACCCTGATGCTTTCTTACAATTGCTATGCTTTTTTGAAAAAAGTCTTATAAGTTTTCCTGCTGTTATGCTGTTAACTATGCTGTACAGCAGGGTCTATTCTAAGAACATGGCGAAAGCGATCTTCAGGGCTATGCATTCACTAATTTTCTGTAGAGAAGAAATGCCCATGGTGTTTTAAATGTCTTTTGTCAGTATGGATACCTGCGATGATGCGTTAAGGTTCAGGTCTATTTTATGCTGGTGGGACTGGGAAGCCGCCATGATCAAGGATTTAAGGTCGTATTCAAAGTGATGTCCAAGTGTGCATTAATACACCTTTATTAGGACTGTTGTTGGGCTCCCACCCATATTGTTCCACCGCCATCTCTGGCCTCTTCGCTTTGTACAAGATGCCCTTATGCAATTGTTTGTATCATATGTGACACAGGTGAAAGTATATTGGTCTTTAAACAGGAGTGGAACGCTGTCCAGAGTCAGTTTTACAGACCGCTTTTGCTAAAGAATATAAAAATGGTGGCTGGGTATTATTCCTTAATGAATGTCATTCTCCCGTTTGAGGTACAAATTGTGGTTTTGATCATAGCCATTCTGTATGTTTAATTACTATCTCCAGATGGTATTAGTGGTATGTAGCATCTCAAAAAGTTCCTTTACTTTTAAACACTAATGCCCCAGTGTTAGAAGAAGCTATAAATACATATAAATATACCGTAATATGTAGATCGTTTTATCTGAAATAACAGTGTATAAAACATTGCCAAGTTATCATCTACAAACGGCATTGAAACAATGCTCCTTTTGCCATTTGCAATGGAAGTGAGTAATATTATCTGTATTAAATTCTAACGACGATTTTTACAATGGGCGTCGAGTGTATTCTTAGCCACTAATGTTAAAAGTTATATATACATATTATATATATATATAATTTATATATTGTATATTTAATATTGGAGTCCAGACTTTTGCGATTTAGATTTAATTTATTAAAGACTACGAATAGTGTTAAAATTTAGCACCGATTAACTTATTCATTGTTTTGTCATGAGTTATGGCTGTTCGTTTTACTTGAAAAAGTATTGATTTTTAATTTGTGATAACGTTAATGTGTTGTTTCAGCCGAACATTAAAATTATTCGCAGATTAACGCACTTCCAATATTGAGATCAACAAATAAAAAATAGACAAGTGCATGCCTTGATATATATGCATGTTATCATATCATATTTGTTTTATCTCAAATAATTATACACCTAAGAATTAATTGCACACACACACACAAATTCAATATCGAAAGCTATGAATTGTATCTTGTAATGCTATTTCAGGTTATTCAGGTAATTTCCGTATCAATCATATCAATTACATTGCCAACGAAGAAGAACGAGAAAACAAATAGTTTTATCTTTATTTGGATAAGGACAGAGCATTAGAGCTGAAACTAAGGCTTGCCAATATTTGAATATCGTAACAACGTGGCGCTTTTATTTGGTGTGGCAGTATCGATGTTTGCCAACCTCATCCCCCAACAAACGCTAATCTCATCATGTGTAGGTGATTGGATAAACAAGGGTAAGTATAACCAATTATTAAGAGAAAGTGTCACAGGGTTCGTAGGAATACAAATATCCATCAGTGACATAGTGTTACTTTTTATTGAAAACGTGATTCGAATGTTTTAACTGGTATTGTTTCAACATCAAATACATAAACATAACACCGGGAACATACTTGTTCATTTTCTAATTGTAAGCACATATATTTAACAGCAGCATGAACAACACGACGTTTACATTGACTGCTTCTTGCAAAACAATAAAACTGGAAACAAGCTTGCATTATTTCTTATTTCTTGTTATCTTTTAAGTATAGCGATCATTTTTTATATTTTGCCCTTTGTTGTAAAGATAATTGGTTATTTGATTTGCCGCGTATGTAACGGGCATTTATTTTCCGGTACTGTTTCAGTTTAATTAGTATTTTATCTCGTAGGTTTTAGTACACATAATTCGTTTACAACGCATTTGAACATATCATATTGAATTTATGAACGAATCACAATACACGTTAACGTCAACCGGCACAAAGTTTCATGGACGCTTAGGGCTCAGCTTTATATAAGTTCTTATTATTTTCATAATCGGACTTCACTATTTATTTAATTGTTTCTTTCTCAAATGAAATACCAAAACAACTGAGTTTGAAATACGAATACACAAAGACAGAACAGAACAAGGTATAAACACAAGAAAATGCATTATTGGGTTGTTTGTTTCATAATAGCATGTTTGGCTAAACAAACACGATATTGTGCTAACTAAAATGAGATATAGCGCAAACCAATGAACACTCATTTAAAACGAGTGTATATTCGCGTGGACAGAACTGAACCGGCGAGGCATGTACTTGTCACTAGTACTTAAACGGAGCATTATATTACCTTTGTCTCTAAGACAATTATCAGTGAACGTTATTTATTGGGGTCAATAGTTCAAAACGTGTGTTATCGTAGTAAAATCATCGACACATTTCCAATAATTTGCAATAAAAACATGGTCAAGTTGTTGTTATATTACTATAAAAATGTGTCACTTAGATCAACACAAAGAAGTGATTGTTTTTATAATATTTATATTCCCGGATACGAATGTTTCTACTACTTAACAGATAATAAAAATGATAGGCCATGTAGGCGATGTAACACCATATTCAGTGTGTTAAATGATTTGCAGAGAAGGTCTTCGAACATGCATTGTTACAATATTACAAGATTTTTACGAAGATTTGTGTCACATGTTTTACCAATTTACCGGACCAGAAAGATTTGTTGGTATTGCGCTTAAACATACACATCCGAAGATCGCGGGTGATCTGACGTTTATTTGCATTGGTAATCAAATTATAAAATTATTTGTATGGTAATTTTCCCCTCTTCCTGATGTCTGATGTGGATGCGTGGTAAGTAAAATAATATCAGAAATGCATGCCTTGTTACAAATATATAAGTGTTCGTATTGAAATAAATTGTTATTCGACAGAAATCGAAACCTAACTAACATAAATGTTACAACCTAAAAAAGATCGGAGTAATGTGCAAGAACACTACATTATACAATTATAGGAAACAATTATAGTGTATACGATATGCTTATGACATAAACACATGCAAACTTTAAGCCACACAACTCATTTGGCATAGTACATTTCAGTATAAATAAGTAACATATGTTATCTATGCCAATTAGAATATAAATAGTGGTAATAAGGTAGAAATGCGTCTTTTTTGCGCTTTATAACTTAAAAATTATCGCGTTTGTTGAAATTTACGTATATGTATAGAAATCCTACTTTCGGTTTTTAAAGCGGTAACGTTTGAAAAATAATAAGTTGCTTGCTTACTAGGCTATAGATTTAATTTCACCAATGCCCTTAAGAATATAGCTGGTGGTTACAAGGTAGAAATCCGTCTTTTTTGCTCTTAAAACTTAAAAATAACCGCGTTTGTCAACTTGGACGTATACGAATAGAAATCCTACTTTTGGTTTTAAAAGTGGTTAAGTTAGAAAAATAATAAATTACTTGCTTACTAGGCTTTAGATTTAATGGCAATTCGGTACACTTACAAATTGCATCTATATGTATTGCTTAACATGTATTTTATTTCAATGTGTGTGGCTTTAAGTGCGTCAAGCTATGTATAATAAGAAAGTACGTTGGTTTAGCGAAAAAAACTCAACGCGGCAAATAAGATAGCATTCATATAGCTGTTATAATAAAGTTGCTTCATGACAGTAAACAATCTTTAAATCAATGTCGCTAGGGTTATGACATAATGCTCGAGGTATGAAAAGTTTCGGTATCAAACACCGGTAGATATAACGGTTCGTCAAAGTTACCTTGTTCACTGCGTTACTCACATTCTCCCATCATTGGAATAAGCTGTCCATTGGCACATGCTATCGGGAAAATGTTCACGCTTTTAAACCACTGGTGCCTCTAATTTCAGTTTGAATCTGGGACGCTTTGTCGACGCATTGGAGAAAGCTTTTAACAAGCATGTGTTCGTTCGGAAACTGGAAACCTTTGGCACTAAATTAATATTGTTCAATTATGGATAGTAATACGTGTGATATGACAGCTTAAACGGCAATTGAAATATTTAGATATGGTTATTTTAAGACAGGTACACTTTAGACTTCAGATTTTACGAACGTAGCGATACGTTTTGTTTAAAACTGCAATCGATTTATTTCATGTACACCGTGTGATTATATTCGAGGTGAGGAAAATTCTGTATATACTGAATATTTTTATTGTTTGCTTCAAGACGGTCTTTTGGAAGGTTCAAGAAGAGAAATTAATGACAAGTCACATATGCTGTTTAGTTATTCGAACAATGGCATATGCACGTATTAAATAATAGCTCTAGATCATGAATAGGTTTATAAATAAGACATAAGGACATGGTTGACTTTCAATATTTTACATGCAGTCAATGTAGCTTAATTTGTGAAAGTCAGAGAGAAGAATTATGCTCATGGACTCAGTCTCACGATAAATAAATTGTTTTAAACTTAATTAAAAACAATATCAGAACATTAATGTTTTCATATGTATTAATAATTGTAGTTTTAAAAATCGGTTAGCGAAGACAAACCCTTAACAAGGATGCACTATATTTGTTTTACAAATGTTTCGTTTGGCTATTGATTTCTACAATCTTTATAAATAACATTTACTTGTCGATGTTATATACAATTTATATAATATTTACACATCCAACGTCGTTTTATCCCCGATGTTACGTCTGCGCTGTTTCTTTAAAACCGGCTCTAGTCGGGTACCTGGTGATGTTCATTCCAAATTCTGCATAACTCATGGGGCTGTAAAATATTATCAATGAATTGTTGTTGCAGTTGTGTGCATGTCCAACTTTTTTTAAAAATGCGCAGTTTTGTTGGAAAATGCAATCAAACTTTATGATCTTTAATTGTGCATATGCCGTTCAGGTTTCAGACAAAAAAGATAACATTTTGAAAATAATGTTTTTATATTTAACAAACAGTTTATCTACAATAGTTGATACTGTCCAAATACATTTGGCTATAGGTTTGTTGACGTTCGATTATTACTTTGCTGTAATTCTTGCCCACTTGTATATGCAAGGCTACCTGAATTTGATAATATTGGATATTACGCAGTTGAAATAAGATAAATAAAATAACAATATGATTATTTGTTATTGCGCCCATATTGCCAATTTGAGCCACTTAAACAATTTGTTTTTTTTAATATAATAGCTTGTGCTTGTGTCTTGTGGTTAAGCCTTTATGTCCTACCACATAGACTGTTGTTGTTTGTTTATCGGATAATGATAAAAGACGTCATTAGGCCAATGGTAATGATATGCTCTTTTCATGATTACAAACGTATTTCAAACAGACCGTGAAAGGCCATAAGTATCAATTGTTAATGTTAAGAGTATGTTATTGAACGTATACATTTAACAAGACCACATATTGCGTATACATCCGATATCTAGTATGCTTCGCTGCATGAAAGTTATAAATATGTAAGATATTATACATATTTTAAATCTTTAGTAGATATAACTGAAAGTGCAGTTGTATTGCTCCCCAGTGTCTATTTTGGCGCGGTTTCAATAAGTTTGCCTTCCAGGTCGATGTGTTTTTATGGTTAAGGCTTTATTTTAACTACAACAAATTGGCACACATAAGCCATTTAATATTCCATTTATCTTATTCCTTCTTACGATAAAAACAACATTTAAAGTCATTGAGTTAAAAATATAATGATACAATATAAATTAAAAATGTATACACACATTGAACAACGAGAATATTTACATTCTATCACGGCGTTACTTAAATGTTCCGTTTTTTAAAATGAGAGAAACGACCTGTTCATTCTGCAATTGTAACTGATTGAGATAATGCACAGTTATTTGAATCATTTTACCACTTGGTATATGATAACAAGTGATATTGAATTACCGTAGCTGGATTTGCACTTTTTGACGTATTCACATGATAATTTAATGGTATTTAAACTGCGCCAACTGTGTAAAATGAGTTTTTAATGAATGCACCGTCGTTTGAATTTCATTTGTATACATATGGTGATGCCATTCAGTTTGAATAATCTTTAACGACACAGAAGCTCAATAATTCATTAACTTTTCTCAATTATAAATATCATCTGACCTCATTGCAATGTGTTTTATTGATAAAAAGGAAAGAAAAAAACAATAACGTAAATAATAAAAATGCAAGTTTGTATGGGAAATATTTTCTAATCAGAAACAAAATTACTCACGATATAATGTTTTATTTAAAAGGGTTTGTTTGTTATAAATATCAGACATATACATAAACATATTCAGCTGATAAACCGTAGTGTTATTATTTGTGTAAGGGGAAAGTTAAACTGATGACTACCATCGTCTGGATATTAAATGCCAGTTTATATTAACAATTGTATTGAACTCAAACATTGAATAGTTACGAAATACACTTAAACGTGTTTGATGTTCAAAATGATTTGAATTACATTTTGCTTGAACAAATTTATGTTTTATGTTTTTGACGGATTCACAATACTAGATATATGTTTTACAGGAAAGTTGTTGTAGAGTTCTTGAGCTAAATAGCACATCATTATAGAAATATAACAATGTTTTCGTACATAAATGTAACACAACGGCACAGATTCTAAATGGAAATGCGTGTCTTTGTGTAAATTTGAACTTTTTGTTATTATATATTTAGAAAGCTGGTGTGGATAAAGGCATAATACATTAAGAGCATCTATATCGGTGGGATGCATGTTACCAATTTATATGTAATTCGAGTTTATATAAAAGCAATCAAAGAAGTGAACAAAAGTGAACAATTATCTGTTTAGGTATAATTCAGTTGACATTCTATACGAGTAAACTCGACATACTTCGTTTATCTTCTGCTTCTAAATAAATTCGATGTTATTTATAAGTGTTATTGACGTTGCTGCTTCAGCAGCTCGTCTAAGTTATCATACCATGATTTTTTTTTATTCACAATGGCGATCTATGTAAAAGACCGAGCCAGTCCGATGGAGATAGCTCGATTTTTCTACCGTTCCCGGGAAATTTAACGCTAAATCAGTTGTTTTCTGCTATTTTTTTAAGTAGATATATTCACATTTATGTCAATTTTCTGTAAAATGGCCTCTATATTATCGGAACATATACTCAAAAAGCATGTTGATGCATTTTTTTAAAAAAGAGAAGTTTGTTTAATTCTAATCGGCATACCTCGCTGATAAGCATTGATAAAGGTAAAGGAAGCTCAGCTATAAATAGGCCAGGATATTCTGGGTAAAAGATTTAATTATTGTTTGAAAACGTTAATTTTAAATCAGTTATATTCAATCCATTATATGTTTATAGATCAATGAAACATCTATGCATTTTCTGTATTGTATTTGACATTTGTCGTTATTCTGTAAATAAATTGCGAATGGAAACGTGTATAATTAACGTTGAACAAGATCATGAGTGTAAAGAAAACGAATTATTTCGAACCTGCCATTTGTAAACGTTAAAGCGAGTATGATATAAAAACAGCATAATAGCCATGCAATATGTATGAAGCTCGCTCTTATGCGTGCTCTCTCATTTTGCATATTTAATAAACTGTTCAATCAGAAATCACAGAGCCACATCAGTAGACACACCATGTTTGATAATTCATTCGTTTGTTGTATATTGTTTTCTGTTTTAAACTCTTGTTAGGTCATATCGCGGAGATTTAGTTAACCTTACCATGTGTTTATGGGCGAACTCACGTATTCAAGTCGTATTCGACTATGTGCTTATACCTACTTTTGGGAATCATCATGAAATTATTGCCGTTCTTAACGAACAAACATTCCTAAGCTTTTTGAATTAGAGAAAAAACAATAACCAAAAGAGAAAAATTATATGTTCATGCACATGGGCATGTGAAATCACGTCCGTACACATAACATCATTAACTTAGGAAAGGAAACAACGAAATAAAAATGTTGGTATGATATACACGTGAACTTAAACAGCATGGTGTAATAAAAGCGCATGTCAAGTTTTGAAAATATCTGCAACTTTACGTAATGTTATAACCGACAACTGTTTTACTGTAACAGAACTTTTTTTAAAGATAAGTGGTACAGAAAATAAACGTCGAATATCTTTTTAAAGATATTTCTTAATATATTTGATCGATAATGTAACCCGCCTCCCAGTTTCGCTGATTGGGTCAAGTTCCCCACGGGTACTACTTCCCCGTACCCCCCCCCCCATTTTTTTTCGTACCCAAACTTTTTAGTACCCAATTTTTTTATAACCCAATTTTTTGTTCGTAACCAAATTGTTTTTCGTACCCAATGTTTTGTTCGTACCCAATTTTTTTTCGTAACCAAATTTGTTTCGTACCCAACTTTTTGCATAATTTTTGTACCCAAAATTGTCGTACCCACATACACATTTGTGGTGATGTAGATAAACTAAAATTGATGATTGTATGTCCATCTTCTTAAAAAGCATCGTCACACCAGTAATGTCAGTACTTTGATTTTTATTTCAGGTGTTTGTTTTGTTAGCTTATTCGCCGTTATCAACTGTTTTTTTTTTAAGAAAACACCAGCAACACAAATTTCTGTATTAAGTGGCATTTTAGATCAGATAAAGTGAGATTTCTTAAATAAGGCATAACTAAGAACTTATAATTTTATAGAATTATCGTCGGCCGTCAACTATATGCAAACAAAATCGTTTTTAAATATATGTATCCCGGAAAGCCAACCTTTTGGAAAAAAACACCTATCTGCTAATATGAATAAAGCTGACACTTTTATAATCCTTAAAAAATCACACACCATATCAACCGTTATTATTTAAAGTAAGCTATCATAGGTTCATAATCGACCAACGTTGTTTGTACCGAGGGATTATTGGGGCGAATGCCGAGATAAATCTATATAAACATTTTCATATATAGTGACAGAAAAATATTAGGTTCGTTTTTTTTATGTTATAATCACAATCACTTTTTACGACGGCCATAATCAAGCCTGCGTTTGTCAATGGCTGTAGCCGTAATTCATGTTGTTTTTTGTTATTCTACGGATATTGCAATTCCCTTATATTATTTTTAACAAAGCACAACCATGTTTTTCCCATATTTATTAATTACATTTTTCCATTAAAGGGACTTTTCTCCCTATCAGATGTGTTTACATTGTTCGCAAACACTGTACCAAAAACATTCTAGTATTGTTAGGAGATTGTCCGATTTAACTCTCCTGCTGAATAATTTATTAATAGAATTTTTAGGTCGCATTTGTAATTAAGTTTTGTTCGGATTTATGGCCATTGTATTGTGTGAAGTGTCGCTCTTTTATGAAATATGAATATCTTTATCGAATCAGCCTGTTCTTTTGTCATCATTTCAGCTACCTTGTTAATGGTTGTTGTATTGTAATCGATACTGTACAACAATGTGAGATTCATTCTCTGCTCCGTTCATTTGTATGTTGATTGAGAGGCTGGAAAAAAGCTTATGTGAGAGGAATGTTCAAAAATGGTGTTGCAATATTTTAGCATAAGTCCAAACGGAGTTTGCAACGTAGAAATTTATTAGGTTGGTCAATATATTACCATACAAATGTTAACTGTGAAAAGTATGTTAAATAAGTAACTTTTTTTCACAAATATGACCATTGTGGACAATGTTTATACTGATTTGATTAATTCAACTTCAGTATGATAAGGACGTGCATTATTAATGAATTCGACAGTTATTAAGTTATTGATAAAACAAACTTAAAGCGGGTATATACGATTTTTTATATGTGTTTAATTGTAATATATTGATAAAAAATGTTACAATAACACAAAATAGGCAAGAACAATTATACATTAAAGCCGAATTTCATAAAATGCAGCAAAGACAAATTAGCGCCCCGAGCCGATAGTGACGTACATATTTTCCTACAATAACCGAAGCATTCGTCTTTGTATTATAAACCGTTAAACTACGAGGGGTGTTCCAGACGTTCGTGGATTTTCGCTATAACCTATTAGTTTGCTGGTAAAAGTCAATGAAATTTACATATTATACAAACCAATTATCACGGACTTTATATATAAGCTAAAAATGCATGAATTCCATAAAGCGCGTTTGAAACGCGTTGCCATAGAGACCTCAGTAAAGAAATGCGGCGCACGCGTGTATTTTATTATAAGTATGAGCGTTACGCGAATTTAAATTTGGTTTAAATGTCGTTGATAAACAGAATTTACGGCAAATTTCACGTTACAGCGCCTAAGTCCTCCTTACAGCCCGGATTTGGCAGCTATGGACTTCCGCGTCTTCCCGGAAGTTTAATCACAGTTGCGCGGTATTCGCTTCGCAAGTAAACAGGAACTTACAGTTGCAGCAAAGCGAATCGTGTCGTCTTTTGACGCTGACTGGTATAGAGACACTTTTGACAAGTGGATTTCCCGACACATAAAGTGCATTCGCGTTGGAGGTGATTATGTGGAAAAGATTTGACAGTTGTTAACTTCATAACGTCATTGACGTTGAACAGAAACGTTACACGTGCGTCGGTGTGCGCATTGTGCACATGTTTAAATCTCTGATATATATTTATTGTTTTATGTATTTCCATGATATTTGGAAAGTAGATTTGGAAAGGACGAAATATTCTAAACATGCTATTTGTTTGTCCATGTATGTTACAAAATGAAAGTTATAGCGAAAATCCACTAACTTCTGGAACACCCCTCGTAAGTGTAGATGCACATCGTACATGTATGGTATACATGCTGGCGAATTCGGCTGTACAGCCGTTTTCAATTTCAGAATTAAATATCTTGCTTATTTCGCATTTTTCGACACATGTTCTTCTTAACATTTTTCTTTTAATTTTTAATGAAATATATAAATAATAAGTGTTTTACACAGTTTATATTAATTCATAAATATTTGACAAAATCGTATATACCCGCTTTAAAAATGTGCTGCTGAATGGATTTATAAACGTTTGTGATTTAATATTTTCAGGTGGAAAAGTACACTTCAGTTACAATAACCTACCTGTTGGAATAAAAAATACGTGCTATGTTATAATTTGACCAAACTGAACTCATAGAAGCACACCCGGTTGCGAAATATACAGCATAAAAAGTAGAAGATAACACAGTTGCAACGTTGCATTCAATTGGATTATGTAACAGAATCAATTCGCAAAACAAGTTAAAAATGTTTTCCGCGTTGGAGCTAATGAAAAACCAACATCACGAAGTGTATATATGAATTAAGAAAAATATCATATATCATAAAGCACTTGGAATTCTGAAAATAAATGGAACTGATTTTTAATATTTATTTGTCGTGGATTGCGTCGTTTGAATGAAGTGTCCCCAGATACTTTAACATTTAAAATAGTCGACAAAGAAAAGGGTCTTGAAATAGTATAACAATTTTTCATTAATAATGAATAAGACGAATTCTTATTTGGCTTTATTGGCTTTAACAAACAACATGACTATTGATGCGAAAAGCAATTCCAGTAAAAACATGCTGACTTGCGTTTCACAATCCAATGAAAACCATGTATGTGCAATTTTGCTTAAAAATGCTATCGACGTGAATATTTACCCAATCATTTGTGCGTTCATTTACGTTGTATTAGGATTCATTGGAAATTCCACAGTAGTTTTCATCTACTTGACAAAATGGAAAAAGAACAGGACACGTGTATTTATTCTTTGCTTAGGAATACTTGATTGGTTGAACTGTACAATTTCCGTTCCTTTAGAAATTGCTGTTTTGTTGTACCCGTTATCCTTTGACCATCATATCCTCTGCAAAGTCGTTCGAGGTCTAACATTTGTTATTAATAACACAGGATCTCTTGTTCTAGTGTCCATTGCAATTGAACGCTTTCTAGTTGTTCATGACCCTTTAAAAAGTCGACAGTTAACACCGCGTTTTGCCAAGACATTGTGTTTGATATCATTTGTAGTAGCTTCGGCCGTAGTGTGGCCTGCATTTGTCTTTTACGGAACACATACTCTAACAATACCTTTAACTTTGCCAAAGGGCACCTTGTATGTTATAGGAAAAACATGTCTCATAGCGGATGAGCACGAAATTAGAAAAGGCTTAATTTTGATTTTTACGACTATTTTGTTTGGTCTTCTGATCCTGATTTTCATGATTCTTTCTGCGCTTTACATTGCAATCGGACGACAGATCTACATCGCAACATGCACTGATGTCGGTGTGGACGCGGCAGGTTCTGGTCGACTGATGCGAAAGAGCATAGTGTCTGCTTTAACCGGTGTTACCAAGGAAAAAGATGTCGCTCAATTGAAGCGAATGTCGTCATATTACCTAGACTTTGGGTCTAAAATTCAAAGCAGTAATGTTGATGCTATAGAGGATACAAATGGGAAAACAAATTCCCTTCCTAAACGGAAGACCATATTCGATCACGTGCCCGAAAAAATGGAGGACATGTACCAAAGAAGTGGCTCTCAACTGGAAATTTCGTCATTAATGACAAAACACACTACAGCAAGACATTATGGTCAAAGTGAATTGAACTCAAATAACCCGAGAACAAAAATGAGCAGGCCATTAGTGAGAAAATCCTTTTCGACTTTAAAAACAAGGGCTACACGGAAAAACACTATGATGATGAGAATGGTAACGATTGCATTCATGCTCTCATATACACCGTTCCTGATCATTTTGATTATACGTTACACACATGATTCTGACTTGTACAAATATTATCTATCTCTAGGATTCTCTGAAAGGGTAGCTTATAAGATATTCCTGAATTCCTATTTCATTAACAGTATGATAAACCCATATATCTATGGTTTCATGAACGCGCAGTTTAGGAAACAGGTAAAGGATCTTTTCCGCAAGATATTCTGCAGTAGCTGTATCTATAAACGAAATGAACGTTGTAATGCTGAATCAGCATCATTTATTTGATTTCGTTTAATAAACATAATGTGTACTGTGTAAGCATTTTATGGGAAAAACGTGAACATTTTTTATGCTTGATAATTGAAGAAGTGTATATTGTCCAATTTACTTTTCAGCTTACAAGGGAAACGCTTGCCACAATATTGTTTCGTTTCTTTCATATAAAATAGTGTTTTTATCATTCGCCGACGTAACTCAATTTGCAAAACCTCTCTGTATGAGTTGTAATGTTTTGACAGCGTGTACATTTCCAACAAATAATAATTTATTTTTCGGCGAGCGAGCATGAATATTAATTATTGCGTATGGACTTCAATATTGATGTTGTTAAACATAAAGTATTCTGTAAGTGTTTTATTCGATGGTAATGTGTGTGTTTGTTTGCGTGTTGTCTATTCTATATTTTCGAATCGTATTTGCATTTGTATCTAAAACAGTCATTAAAAGCCTGTCGTTTGTGAAATGCATTGATAACTTTTAGTTTATGAAATGTAGTGTTTGCTTTTAATATATAAACCTTAAATTGAATAAAGAACAAAACACGTAATAAATGACAAATATCAAAGGAACAAAAGCTGATCACAAGTAAGATTAGATATAAATACATTCTTTGGCGTAGTCTTAAACATTCCATAGTTGCACGATGATCGTTCTTGACATGAGTGTTTCAAGAATTAGATCTTTTATATTTACATAATATTGATATTGAAATAACGTCTAGATTCAGATGTTGGCTGTTCAAAGTTCCGATCTAGTTGCATGGAGCATACATATACTAGTACCAAAAATGTTTTATTAAAAACTTAGATTTAGAATATTAACAGAGCGCTTATAAGTTGTACGCAACTCGTTAGCGATTTATAGAGATCATAAGTGCTCGTCATACGGGTAAAATACAGAGTGTGTTAAAAAACACCACCACCATTCCACAACTTAAAAGGTCCTCAAGTTTCCAAATCGGTTGTGACTGTATGTTTCTGTTCATTTGTGGATGAAATCATCTTCGATGTCGCGCACTAAAATGTCATTTTATTTAAATACTAAGAAATTTGTTGAGAAAACATATAAAACCAACCCACTCTCTTAATAATACGTGAATTTCTAACATAAAAAAAAATCAAGATTGCCATTGGCTCATGTTACATGCATCTAAAAAGAGGTTATACTGTGATAAATTGCCGTGTAAAACTGTACTGTAAGGATATAGACTTCGTCCATCATGTTTCGGCTATCTTTAAGAATTGTAACCTTTGAAGTATATAATTTAATTAGTCCTCTAGTAGCGTGCAACTATATCTTATAAAATCTGATTAAAATGCACGAATGTATTTTAATTATTGCCATTATAAACACGTGTCTTTAGCATAATTTATCATGCCTATATATCGTATACGTTAAATGCTTAATACTTAACTAAAATAACATATAGGAGTTCCACAAAAATGGTGTTTCAATATATTAGGAAAACAATTCTTTAATTAAAAAGTTGCACAAAACATCAACTCCGGATATATCATCAAAAAACAGAAAGACAGACATTTAATTTAACTTGAACAATGGACATCGTCAACATCACATGTGGTTGATATCGATATATGTCAACATTTATTTGCGCAAAAAATAAGCGTCAACAAACATGAATATATACAAAACAAATGTATGTTGAAATACAGAGGATCAACAATTGGTAAATTCCGTGATACGATTGAACAAATTCGATCGGGTAATCAACGATTCCTTAACAGATAAAGAACGTTTTATTAGTTAGGACCTACCCGGTATTTTTGTATTGTAGCAATTGTACACACTTAATAACACGTAGATACTATAGTCGTATTTTATTTATTTATTTCTTAAATCAAAAAGTGTTGAAAAAATACACCCAACTGATATTCTTCCCCAATATTCGTGGCAATACAACACATTCTATACATTTCTTGTCTAGAGATAGTATTTCCATTATATCTACCAGTTTGAATGCGAAGGGGGTGAACCGATAATCTTAATCGGTATAAATACAATATTACATTTTTCAGAACTAAGTCATATATCATAATTAAGATTTTACTTAAAGTGACCTTTTACGTTTTAGGTTATTGACAAAACTAAAAACATGTTTCAGATTCTGAAGTATTCGTTGTATTTATGGTATTTGTGTGGAAACAGTAATACTGAACATTTACCATGCTTTAAAATATCCAATATATGCATCTTCTGACGATTTTTTAAAATCGTTTTCAGGTTTTTACCTGAAAAATGTAATGCGCTCCACTATTTACAATTATCAATATTATGTATTTAATAACAAACTTCAATACATGCCAAAATCTGTGAAAAGGCCCCTTTAAGTGTTCTATAAATTTCTTATATTTAACTATCTTTTAGTGTCCGATACGAATTGTGTTTATATGAATCTATAATTCTTATTTTTTAATGAATTAAAAAAAAGTGAACATTCATATCATGAACGCTGTAAAAGGCATAGTTGAACCCGTAATTATCAAACAATTTCTTTAAGTCATACAACCTAATTCGGCAGCCTCTGGCGTAGTCCAATGTTATATACAGTTTTAGAACTATGTTATCAGGGTCTGCTATTTTAAAACAATATTGTACAATTCGTATGTATCTCTGTATAAAGAAGGGATATATTTCTAACACACCATACACACATGAATAACAAGTATTCGTTTAAACTCTTCAAAGCCTCTTACAGAACTTGCGATGCATCATTTCTTATTTCTTAGATATTGCAAAACCCCAAACATTTGCTTAATAACCTAAAATAGACCTAACAAATACATCAAACAGTTATCAAGAATTTTTGGCTTAAAGTAAGAATCTCGACATATGCAAAACAAAGTATATAATGCTTTAAGAGCTTTGCCAACTGAATGTTATTGATTTAAATTAATTGAACGTTGATTTTAAACCCGCGTAATTAAATAGAACTACACAGTAATTAATATCATTTACAGTTACAAAAACTGGGGCCACCGCCTTCGAAAGTTTATTATATGAGAGCTCATAAGATTCTACATCCAGCACTTTCACAGCTGATGTTGTTGTTAACAAAGATCCGCTTTGCATTTGAGCCTATTTCATTTGATTAAATACAGTTGACAGGAAAATAAAAGAGACATCATTTAATCGTATGACCTTAATCAAGTTATTGAAACGGTCCCAACATTCGTTTGCAAGTGTAGAAACACGCGGCCACGTGGTTGAAAATACCCATTCTTTTTATAAACCTTTCAGGATCAAACAGCTGCTGCCAGTTTAAGTCGGGGTCTCTTCGGATGGTGACATCAGCATGTATTATTGTGTGAAATATTAACTAACATTAATTACCTTTTTGTCAAATTGACATAAACAAACTTGATGTATAATGTTTTATGCGAAAAAGTAATAATATGTATAGTCTCCGATTAGAGCAAACAATGAAACATGGTGATAACAGAGATGTTGATGGCCTTTCCATCAGTGTCTAGATCATGTAAAGGTAAGCCGACATATTGGCGACAGCTGTTATTGAACAAAAATGACTTCTTATCATGCATATCAAACCCGTTATAAGTTTGGTATATGTTTTTAAACTAATTACAATAAAGTTATGTAATTAAGACCGTATAACCAAAGTTGTTGATTATGCTTCGCATTATGTATTTGTAAAGGACATAATGCTTACAAAAGAAATTAAAGTTTGTATTACCCACAATCTAATTAAAAAAACACATGCGTTTACGGTTCAACTACCATAATATGTGAGATGCCTTTGCCCAGTTTTCTCTGTTAATAGCTATCAAAATTAAAAGCAACACTTTTTATAGCATTCACTACAAAAACTAGCCTATTATTACGATATGAGCGTGCTTAGAAAGTTTAATTAACGTGAGGGAGCAATGATTACCCTCACCTCCATAACCCGTAAAAACATCTGGTAGTTTGAAGCCCGCTTTAAATCGAATACAATACGTAACCAATAGTGCATATGAACATATTAACACAATTACTGTTTTAACCACTGAATGCAAAAAGCATTTGAGAAAATTATGTTTATATTTCTTTTTACACGTTCTTTTCTATTGACGTGTAAAATATGTTTTATACCAATGCGACTTCTTAATGATTGACACAGAATAAGTTTTGCTCTTTCCTTATATATTTTGCCTGCATAAGCTTTTGATTTTTTTTTACAAATAGGCTACAGTTTCTTTAAGTTACTCAACAAAGTAAGTGTATATTAACGTCAAAACAAACAAACAGGAAATGACGTCATGTCGTCCAATAGGCAGCGACGCAAATTAGAACCACAAACACTTTCTTATACAAAATCACTCTGACAGCAATACAGATAATGAACATAACATTTTAAGTATTATGATTGTTTGAGTCATAAGGCAATGAATATCACGCACTAATTGAAGAAATTCATTGCGTAGTGGACACTGTATTAGCGTATTGTTTATGTTGTTGGATAAAATAATCTCACATAAGGTTCGGATATAAATTCGGATTTATTTGACAAATAGCAAGATCGATACATATGTTTAATCAAAGTACTGACAGTACTGGTGTGACGATGCTTTTGAAGAGGATTGATATAAAAGCATCTATTTAAGTTTATCTACATCAACACAATTGTGTATGTGGGTACGAAAATTTTGGGTAGGAAAAAAATGGGTACGAAAATTTTGGGTACAAAATTATGCCCAAAAAAAATTAAGTACGCAAAAAGATTTGGTTTCGAAAAAAAATTGGGTAGGAAAAAAATGGGTACGAAAAACAATTTGGTTACGAGCAAACATTTGGGTACGAAAAAAAAAATGGGTACGAAAAATGTAGGGTACGAACAAAAAATTGGGGGTACGGGGAAGTTGTACCCGTGGGGAACTTGATCCTTTCAGCGAAACTGGGAGGCGGATTACATTCTCGATCAAATATAACAAGAATATCTTTAAATAGGTATTCGACGTGTATGTTCTGTACCACTTATCTTAAAAAACTGTCTGTTACAGTAACACGTTTGTCGGTTATAACATAACATTTCAAAATATAAATTCAAAACTTGACATGCTCTTTAATTACATCATGCTCTTTAATTTCACATGTATATCACACCAAACTTTATATTTCGTTGTTTCCTTTCCTAAGTTAATGATGCTATGTGTACGGACGTGATTTCACCATCCCATGTGCATGAACATATACGTTTTCTCTTTTGATTATCGTTCTTTTCTCTAATTCAATAAGCTGAGGCATGTTTTTTCGTTAAGAACGGCAATAATTTCATGATGATTCCCGATCGAAAGTGGGTATGAGCACAAAGTCGTTAGAGCACTTGAATACGTGAGTTCGCCCATGAACACATGGTAAGGTTAACTAAATCTCCGCGATATGACCTAATATGTGTTTAAAACAGCAAACAATATCCAACACACGAATGAATTGTCAAACATAGTATGTGTACCGATGTGGCTCTGTAATTTATGTTTGAAAAGTTTATAAAATATGCAAAATGAGAAAGCACGCAGAAGAGCGAGTTTAACAGACTTGATACGGCTATTATGCTGTTTATATACCATAGTCGCTACAACGTTTACAAATGGCAGGTTCGAAATAATTCGTTTTCTTTACACTCATGATCACGTTTAAAGTTCATTATACACGTTTTAATTCGCAATTTATTTACTGAATCACGACAAATGTCAAATACAATACAGAAAATGCATAGTTGTTTCATTGATCTATAAACATATAATGGATTGAATATAACTGATTTAAAATTAACGTTTTCAAACTATTATTAAATCTTTTCCCAAAATATGCTATCCTATTTATAGCTGAGATTCCTATACCTTTATCAATGATAATCAGCGAGGTATGCCGATTAGAAAAATCGAGCTATCTCAATCGGACTGGCTCGGTCTTTTACATAGGTTGCCATTGTGAAGAATATTTCCATGATATGATAACTTAGACGATGCTTCGCAGCATCGTCAAAAAATGACGGTATTCATGGCTGTAATTACTCGTAATAAAATTAAAGAGTTGTAAGCATATACATACGATTGGGGTGGAATCTCAGAAATCCTGTAATAAAAACTTATAATTTAACTTGTTGAGACGATCACTAAGAGTCATTGATCAGATAACAGTTAAATGTTCAGGTGTTAATATGCAAATGTAACTTTCTAACACCATTGTCCCCGTTAATTTTCTAGAACGTCAAATATATTGTAAATTATTGTAATATGCTAATATACAGCTTCATTGTACTTGCTAAAAGCGCCAAAAGTAAGTGTCAACAAACATGAACGAATACAAAACAAATGTATATTGAAGTAAAAAGGATGAACAATTGGTAAATTACGTTATACGATTGACGACATTCGATTTGATAATTAAAAATACCTTAACAAATAAACAAAGTGTTATTAGTTCAGACCAAACCGGTATTGGTTGATTGTTGCAATTGTACAACTGTTATAACAAATTGATATAAAAGTAATATTTGTTATTAATATTTTTTTTATATCTTATATCAACAGGTGTTGAACAAATATATTAAACATTTGATTTTAAGGGGCCTTTTCACGTTTTGGTTAATGGACAAAATGAAACAAAATTGTTTCACGTTCTTAAATGTTCGTAGTTATGATATTTGTATGGAAACAGTAAAACTGAACATTCACCATGTTCTAAAATATCCATTATATTCACCGTTTGACGAATCGAAAACCTGAAAAGTATAAAGCTTTCTAATTTGTACATTTATCAATATAAAGCCCCTTATGTTCTATACATGTCTAATATTGAACTAACTTCTAGTGTTCGGTACCAATAGTATTTATATGAATTTATTATTCTGGATTTTATAATTAATTAAAAAATTAACATTAATATCATGAACGCTGTAAAAGACATTACCGAACCGTAATTATCCAATAATATCATGATGTAACAAACCCAATTTCGGACGCCCCTAGCGTAGTCTGATACTGCAATGTAATATACAGTTTTAGAATTATGTTATCAGGGTTTGCTATTTCTTACCGACATTGTACGATTCATATGAATCTCTATACAAAGAGGGGGTATCTACCTAATTTATCATAAACACATGCATTACAGGTATTAGTTTTAACTATTAAAAGACTCTTACAGAAGTTGAGATGCATCCTTTCCAATTCCTTAGATTTTGCAAAACTCAAAACTTATACAGAATAACATTAGATAGACCCAACGAATGCACTAAACAAAGAAAAATCTTGACATTTACAAAACAAAGTATTCAATGCTTTTAGATCTTTGCCAATTAAATGTTCTTGGTTTATATCGATTAAAAATTTATTTACAACCTGTGTACTTAAATAGAACTACTAAATAAATAAATAATATCATTTACAATTGAAAACACTGGGGCCAATGCCTTAGAAAGTTTATTATATTAGAGCTTCTCATTAGATATCGCATACTCCATACTACACTATCACAGCATATATACATAATTTACCTCTGAGCTTAAACAAATGATGATGATGATGATGATGATGATGATGATGATGATGCTGATTATGATGATGCTGATGATGATGATGATGATGATGATGATGATGATGATGATGATGATGATGGTGATGATAGTGATGATGGTGATGATGATGATGATGATGATGATGATGATGATGATGATGATGATGATGATGATGATGATGATGATGATGATGATGATGATGATGATGATGATGATGATGATGATGAAGATAATGATGATGATGATGATGATGATGATGATGATGATGATGATGATGATGATGATGGTGATGATGATGATGATGATGATGATGATGATGATGATGATGATGATGATGATGATGATGATGATGATGATGATGATGATGATGATGATGATGATGATGATGATGAATTGATATGCATGTAAGAAAATCATTCCGTTCCATAGGCTGTTTTGATCATGATCCCTTTTTCATTTTGAATGTTTGAATGATTAAAATCTTCGTTTTGGTGCTACTAAGTTCTAAAATTTAAGGTGGGTGTAGTTTATATACTGGATCGACATTCTTGTATACAACTACCACTACTACTAATGTACAATTGACAGGAAAATAATAGAGACAGCATTAAGTCGTATGACTTTTATCGAGTTATTGACAACGTCTCAACATTCGTTTGCAATTATTGTACTTATACTAAGTGTAGAAACACGAGACCTTCGTGGTTCAATAATACTCATTTATTTTCATAAGCCGTTTATAACAGAGATGTTGATGGCCTTTCCATCAGTGTCTAGATCATGTAAAGGTAAGCCGACATATTGGCGACAGCTGTTATTGAACAAAAATGACTTCTTACCATGCATATCAAACCCGTTATAAGTTTGGTATATGTTTTTAAACTAATTACAATAAAGTTATGTAATTAAGACCGTATAACCAAAGTTGTTGATTATGCTTCGCATTATGTATTTGTAAAGGACATAATGCTTACAAAAGAAATTAAAGTTTGTATTACCCACAATCTAATTAAAAAAACACATGCGTTTACGGTTCAACTACCATAATATGTGAGATGCCTTTGCCCAGTTTTCTCTGTTAATAGCTATCAAAATTAAAAGCAACACTTTTTATAGCATTCACTACAAAAACTAGCCTATTATTACGATATGAGCGTGCTTAGAAAGTTTAATTAACGTGAGGGAGCAATGATTACCCTCACCTCCATAACCCGTAAAAACATCTGGTAGTTTGAAGCCCGCTTTAAATCGAATACAATACGTAACCAATAGTGCATATGAACATATTAACACAATTACTGTTTTAACCACTGAATGCAAAAAGCATTTGAGAAAATTATGTTTATATTTCTTTTTACACGTTCTTTTCTATTGACGTGTAAAATATGTTTTATACCAATGCGACTTCTTAATGATTGACACAGAATAAGTTTCGCTCTTTCCTTATATATTTTGCCTGCATAAGCTTTTGATTTTTTTTTACAAATAGGCTACAGTTTCTTTAAGTTACTCAACAAAGTAAGTGTATATTAACGTCAAAACAAACAAACAGGAAATGACGTCATGTCGTCCAATAGGCAGCGACGCAAATTAGAACCACAAACACTTTCTTATACAAAATCACCCTGACAGCAATACAGATAATGAACATAACATTTTAAGTATTATGATTGTTTGAGTCATAAGGCAATGAATATCACGCACTAATTGAAGAAATTCATTGCGTAGTGGACACTGTATTAGCGTATTGTTTATGTTGTTGGATAAAATAATCTCACATAAGGTTCGGATATAAATTCGGATTTATTTGACAAATAGCAAGATCGATACATATGTTTAATCAAAGTACTGACAGTACTGGTGTGACGATGCTTTTGAAGAGGATTGATATAAAAGCATCTATTTAAGTTTATCTACATCAACACAATTGTGTATGTGGGTACGAAAATTTTGGGTAGGAAAAAAATGGGTACGAAAATTTTGGGTACAAAATTATGCCCAAAAAAAAAATAAGTACGCAAAAAGATTTGGTTTCGAAAAAAAATTGGGTAGGAAAAAAATGGGTACGAAAAACAATTTGGTTACGAGCAAACATTTGGGTACGAAAAAAAAAATGGGTACGAAAAATGTAGGGTACGAACAAAAAATTGGGGGTACGGGGAAGTTGTACCCGTGGGGAACTTGATCCTTTCAGCGAAACTGGGAGGCGGATTACATTCTCGATCAAATATAACAAGAATATCTTTAAATAGGTATTCGACGTGTATGTTCTGTACCACTTATCTTAAAAAACTGTCTGTTACAGTAACACGTTTGTCGGTTATAACATAACATTTCAAAATATAAATTCAAAACTTGACATGCTCTTTAATTACATCATGCTCTTTAATTTCACATGTATATCACACCAAACTTTATATTTCGTTGTTTCCTTTCCTAAGTTAATGATGCTATGTGTACGGACGTGATTTCACCATCCCATGTGCATGAACATATACGTTTTCTCTTTTGATTATCGTTCTTTTCTCTAATTCAATAAGCTGAGGCATGTTTTTTTCGTTAAGAACGGCAATAATTTCATGATGATTCCCGATCGAAAGTGGGTATGAGCACAAAGTCGTTAGAGCACTTGAATACGTGAGTTCGCCCATGAACACATGGTAAGGTTAACTAAATCTCCGCGATATGACCTAATATGTGTTTAAAACAGCAAACAATATCCAACACACGAATGAATTGTCAAACATAGTATGTGTACCGATGTGGCTCTGTAATTTATGTTTGAAAAGTTTATAAAATATGCAAAATGAGAAAGCACGCAGAAGAGCGAGTTTAACAGACTTGATACGGCTATTATGCTGTTTATATACCATAGTCGCTACAACGTTTACAAATGGCAGGTTCGAAATAATTCGTTTTCTTTACACTCATGATCACGTTTAAAGTTCATTATACACGTTTTAATTCGCAATTTATTTACTGAATCACGACAAATGTCAAATACAATACAGAAAATGCATAGTTGTTTCATTGATCTATAAACATATAATGGATTGAATATAACTGATTTAAAATTAACGTTTTCAAACTATTATTAAATCTTTTCCCAAAATATGCTATCCTATTTATAGCTGAGATTCCTATACCTTTATCAATGATAATCAGCGAGGTATGCCGATTAGAAAAATCGAGCTATCTCAATCGGACTGGCTCGGTCTTTTACATAGGTTGCCATTGTGAAGAATATTTCCATGATATGATAACTTAGACGATGCTTCGCAGCATCGTCAAAAAATGACGGTATTCATGGCTGTAATTACTCGTAATAAAATTAAAGAGTTGTAAGCATATACATACGATTGGGGTGGAATCTCAGAAATCCTGTAATAAAAACTTATAATTTAACTTGTTGAGACGATCACTAAGAGTCATTGATCAGATAACAGTTAAATGTTCAGGTGTTAATATGCAAATGTAACTTTCTAACACCATTGTCCCCGTTAATTTTCTAGAACGTCAAATATATTGTAAATTATTGTAATATGCTAATATACAGCTTCATTGTACTTGCTAAAAGCGCCAAAAGTAAGTGTCAACAAACATGAACGAATACAAAACAAATGTATATTGAAGTAAAAAGGATGAACAATTGGTAAATTACGTTATACGATTGACGACATTCGATTTGATAATTAAAAATACCTTAACAAATAAACAAAGTGTTATTAGTTCAGACCAAACCGGTATTGGTTGATTGTTGCAATTGTACAACTGTTATAACAAATTGATATAAAAGTAATATTTGTTATTAATATTTTTTTTATATCTTATATCAACAGGTGTTGAACAAATATATTAAACATTTGATTTTAAGGGGCCTTTTCACGTTTTGGTTAATGGACAAAATGAAACAAAATTGTTTCACGTTCTTAAATGTTCGTAGTTATGATATTTGTATGGAAACAGTAAAACTGAACATTCACCATGTTCTAAAATATCCATTATATTCACCGTTTGACGAATCGAAAACCTGAAAAGTATAAAGCTTTCTAATTTGTACATTTATCAATATAAAGCCCCTTATGTTCTATACATGTCTAATATTGAACTAACTTCTAGTGTTCGGTACCAATAGTATTTATATGAATTTATTATTCTGGATTTTATAATTAATTAAAAAATTAACATTAATATCATGGACGCTGTAAAAGACATTACCGAACCGTAATTATCCAATAATATCATGATGTAACAAACCCAATTTCGGACGCCCCTAGCGTAGTCTGATACTGCAATGTAATATACAGTTTTAGAATTATGTTATCAGGGTTTGCTATTTCTTACCGACATTGTACGATTCATATGAATCTCTATACAAAGAGGGGGTATCTACCTAATTTATCATAAACACATGCATTACAGGTATTAGTTTTAACTATTAAAAGACTCTTACAGAAGTTGAGATGCATCCTTTCCAATTCCTTAGATTTTGCAAAACTCAAAACTTATACAGAATAACATTAGATAGACCCAACGAATGCACTAAACAAAGAAAAATCTTGACATTTACAAAACAAAGTATTCAATGCTTTTAGATCTTTGCCAATTAAATGTTCTTGGTTTATATCGATTAAAAATTTATTTACAACCTGTGTACTTAAATAGAACTACTAAATAAATAAATAATATCATTTACAATTGAAAACACTGGGGCCAATGCCTTAGAAAGTTTATTATATTAGAGCTTCTCATTAGATATCGCATACTCCATACTACACTATCACAGCATATATACATAATTTACCTCTGAGCTTAAACAAATGATGATGATGATGATGATGATGATGATGATGATGATGCTGATTATGATGATGCTGCTGATGATGATGATGATGTTGATGATGATGATGATGATGATGGTGATGATAGTGATGATGGTGATGATGATGATGATGATGATGATGATGATGATGATGATGATGATGATGATGATGATGATGATGATGATGATGATGATGATGAAGATGATGATGATGATGATGATGATGATGATGATGATGATGATGATGATGATGATGATGATGATGATGATGATGATGATGATGATGATGATGATGATGATGATGATGATGATGATGATGATGGTGATGATGATGATGATGATGATGATGATGATGATGATGATGATGATGATGATGATGATGATGATGATGATGATGATGATGATGATGGTGATGATGATGATGATGATGATGATGATGAATTGATATGCATGTAAGAAAATCATTCCGTTCCATAGGCTGTTTTGATCATGATCCCTTTTTCATTTTGAATGTTTGAATGATTAAAATCTTCGTTTTGGTGCTACTAAGTTCTAAAATTTAAGGTGGGTGTAGTTTATATACTGGATCGACATTCTTGTATACAACTACCACTACTACTAATGTTCAATTGACAGGAAAATAATAGAGACAGCATTAAGTCGTATGACTTTTATCGAGTTATTGACAACGTCTCAACATTCGTTTGCAATTATTGTACTTATACTAAGTGTAGAAACACGAGACCTTCGTGGTTCAATAATACTCATTTATTTTCATAAGCCGTTTATGATCAAACAGATGCTGCCAGTTTATTACGGGGTCTTCTCTGATGGTGGTATCAGCAGGTAATTTTTGGTGAAAATAATATCTTACATTAAATTACCTTTCTGACCAATAAACAGACACAAACTTGAGGTATATTGTTTCATGCGATAGCAAAATAATATATTTCTTATCGTATGTTTGTTCTTCAGTGATAGCAAACAATGAAATATGGCGATAACAGAGCTGCGTTGATGGCCTATTCATCAGTTTCTATATCATGAAAAGGAAAGCCAACACGACATATTGGCGACTGCTGTTATTGAACAAAAATGACTTCATATCATGAAAATGAAACCCATTATACGTTTGGTATATGCGTTTCAACTTATTACAATATAGTTATGTGATTAAGATCGTTTAACCATAATTGTCAATTATGCCTCACAGCATGTACGTGTTTTGTAAAGGTCATAATGCTACAATAGAAAACTAAATATACATAACCCACAAGCTTATTAAGGAACACATACATTTCTTTTACGGTTCCGTTACCAAAATATTTGAGCTTCCTTTGCCCAGTTTTCTCCATAAATAACTGTTACAATTAAGAGCAACAATTATTAAAGCATTCACTACCAAAACAAGTTTATTATTTCAAGTGAGCGTGCATGAAAGTTTAATTAACGTGAAGGGGTATTGATAACCTCCACCTCCATAAATATTAAACAACATTGGGAAGTTTGAAGCCCGCTTCAAAACGAATACAATGCGTAAACATTTCTTGTGAACGCTCTTAGCTGTTGAAGTATAAAATACGTTTTATAAAAATTCAAGTTGCTCAATGATTGATACAGAATATATATTTTACTCTTTCCTGATATATTTCGCCTTCATAAGTTAAAAAAAAGTTTTACAGATAGGCTACAATTTCTTAATGTTACTCAACAAAACAGTTGCACATTGAAGTCAAAACAAAAAAAAACACCATAAACTGACGTCATGTCGTTAAAGGGGCAGCGACGCAAATAAGAACCAACACATTGTATTATTTTATATCCATCCTATAAATTTATCCAATGGTCATTTTTCACATGTCCCACGTGACCGTCCAAAAAAGACCGGTATTGGATCCCAAAAGTCTGTCTTTTTTCATATCTGATAGTTGAGAACTAGTGCACTATGCAATGGTTTTATAACGATAAAAGCCGTTACCGAAAAAAAGTATCCGAATGTACAATAATTAATTCACACAGGCGCTTGTCTTGACAATAGCATATATGCAATTAAAGCGTCTGTTTACTGGGAAGCGTTTTGTGTATATGGTGTCATGAATATATTCAATAAGTTTCACAGGTTATCGTTCTGCAAATAACGATTATACGTGCATATTGAAGCATTAAATCAAACAAATAGCTTAAGAAAAGAATAAAAAGCTTATGATTCTTTTAAATTGTAAAATACGTGATCTATTCGGATTCGCACACAGTTTGAAGTCATATTAGACTCGCCTAACGTCTCGTCCAATATTACTTCAAATTGTGTGCTCTTCCAAATATATCTCCGTATTGTACAGTAAAACGTCTAATAACCTATAATGAGCTTATCGTTAAGGTTATTGCACGAAACAGTCTCACATGAGGTGCAATTATAAATTCGGATTTCTTAGACAAAGAACATCAGCGATAAATTCGTGGTTAAAAATGACTGTAATACTCGTAATAAAATAAGAGAGTTGTAAGCCAAACAAACGCTAAGTGTGAAATATCAGAACTTCTGTACAAAAATCCTGTTTTGCTATAACTTCTTGAGATGATCGCACAGTTAGTGATGTGATAAAAGTTATATGTTCAAGTGTTAGCAGACAAATGTAACTTGTTTTATATCAAAGACCAAAAAATGACAATGTCGATTCCGCTACTGTATCACTTTTGTATATATATATATATATATATATATATATATATATATATATATATATATATTTTTTTTATATTTATTTATTTATTTATTTATTTATAGTAAGCTTTACATGCAGATCCGTTTAAGCGCAACACTATTCAATTTTCCAATTGAAATATAAATGCAAAATATTATGATGCACTCAGGTCTGAAAATAGTTTGCTGTCAATTGTTCCCCGTAGGAAGATTAAATGATCTTTTAATTTTGAATTATTAAAGCAGAGGTGTACATTTACTTAATTGCTTCCATGTGAAGTTTAAGTTAGATCCATATATCAAAAATGAGATATTCAGGTCTACTTCCTTGAAACAGCCTAGTAGGTCGTTAATGTGTTATTGATTTTGCAAATATAAATTCTATTCTTCTTTCAAAAACAAGAAAATTGAAGGAACCAAACATGTCTCAATTGCTGATAAATTAACAAACGAAATCAACAATATACCATACACTGTGTACCGTATCCTCGCAATTTACCCAACACAAAGTTAGTTAGTTTTTGACGATGCTGAAACAGCATCGTCCAAGGTATCATAACCATCAAAAAATCACAATGGCGACCTATGTAAAAGACCGAGCCAGTCCGATTGAGATAACTCGATTTTTCAGTTACTTCCCTTTTGCATTCGCAACTGCGTAGGAGATTGCTCGTCATTGATAACATTCTCCTAGCAGAGTTGTCGTTCGTGTTTCAACATTCAACAATGGCCGCCCCCATGAGAGTCTCGATTCAAAACTTTCTTACTGCATAAATTGGCTTGTTTCGCTATTTAGAAGCTGTCATTTAGGATATATGAATTATTTATTCACTTAATCTCCGCTTATGACAACAATAGTTGGAATTCGAAGGATATATACTCGATGTGAATGAAGGACTTTCTGGATCGTAACAGCTTGACACGGCAAAACTGGCAAACTGGTATTTTTAGTTATCAATATAAGTCACATTGTGCTTTATAAATTGTATTCGAGCATTTTGCGACTTATTGAATGACTATGATACCCGATATCAACATTTCATCGGGGATCTGCAGATCACCAAGCTGTCCTGAAATTCAACATTGATTTCAAACTCTTTACTGGTTCGTACTCTTTCTTAGTGTTAGTACTTTTTATCATTTTAAAGTTAAATGAACTGTGTCACAGTAAAAGAGACATTAAGGCGATTGTGGCCAGTTTGGATCTAGATCAGCCTGCAGTCGCTTGAAAGCTGTTTGCTTAAAAGCGTTTTTTTCTGAAAATAACAAATAATTTAATTGGATACTGCGCTTTTCCTGTGACCTGGCTCAAATAATAGAATTGTCATTAACCAAATTATTTATTTCGAACATTAATCAATTGTTTTTCTTGTCCCTCGGGATCAATGACTCCAGGACTTTCCTGTTGAGAATTGAATACTGCTAAAGGCGATGCTAGGGGGCGTGAGAGATGTTGCACCTTCCATTATCGCTCGATTGTTCATTGTCGGCTCGGGTACTACGTACATGTACCCCGGGTACTCTTAAGTATACTTACATGTATCCCGGGTACGGTAAATATACAAAAATGTACCCGGGAAATTTAACCCTAAATCAGTCGTTGTCGACTATTTTTTTGTAATTACACATTTATGTCAATTTTCTGTAGAATGGCCTCTATATTATCGGAACACATACTCAAAAAGCATGTTGATGCAGTGTTTTTTGAAGAGAAGTGTGTTTAAGATAATCGGTTGCGCGTTTTACGACATCGGATTTTGGGCGCGATTACAACTCGGGTCCAGTCTAATATGGACCGAGTACAATTACGTTTATTTACCGTACCTGGGGTACATGTAAGTATACTTAGAGTACCCGGGGTACATGTAAGTATACTTAAGAGTACCCGGGGTACATGTAAGTAGTACCAGAGACGACAATGACAAATCGAGCTCCATTATCTCTCATGAACCGACTCAAAAAACCGAGTCGGCAATATTTGACTTAATTTTTGGTTTGGTTGTTCTCGAGGGATCGAAAATTTCAGAATCTTCCTAAAAGCCCTACGGGTTTGATCCCCAGAAGCGACATTAAAAACTAGCATACGTTGTTATCTAAAAGGCTGCTAAACCTGATATACAATGATAATGTGAGTTTTCTCTCACATGATGTTCATCAGTCATATTATATAAAAACTTACAGCAGTAGTAAACAACTGGACAATAATTAATGAACGCATCTTTCATTTGTATTTGACACTTTGATTTTGACATGGCCTAGATTTAAATATGTGACTGGACTTTACCAGCACTCTTGTAACAGAGCTAACGTTTTAATGTACCATTGAAGATCACCTAAATCCAGATTTGCTATTACAGACGTGTGAAAAGTTTTAAGGGTGTTACAAGTAAGCAAAAATTGGTCATTACCCAGAGGCCACAACTAATCTATGACTGTATTAAAACAAGAAAAATCAGTGCCTGATATAGATTTCCTTAGATAGTTCAATAAAAACTTATTTCATAAGCCTGGTAACAGTTTAACGGTAATGCTACCAATGTGTCACACCAGGGCCTTGAATTTGAAATCTAGGACATGCATGGTCATTTCTTCATGAAATCAGGATACAAAATTGTATTTTAAGTCCTTAATTGACCTGGCTATAGTTCTCAGATTATTATAATCTCAATCAGAATATTATATCATTATTTATGCTTTGTGTATTGTAAACATATACACAATCATGCAGTTACATGATAGCAATAAATAATATCAATGATACCCATACTATAAAGGTCATTGACAAAGCCTATGGTCAAAATGTGAACACATTGAGTGAAATCGCCCTCTCGTGCCAGCAAAAACAACACGTTGACAGGTTGTCATTTTTGACAGTTCTACTTTCACTTTCATTTTGTGATATCAAACTATTAACAATTATGTGGCTGAGAAAAATATCGCCATTGCTTTTTATGCCTCCGGTAGGGTGGCCTATATCAGTTGAACTGTCAGTCAGTCAGTGTGTCAGTCTGTCCGCCCGTCCGAAAACTTTAATGGCCATAACTTTTTTTTTATATTGAACATAGCAACTTGATATTTGGCAAACATGTGCATCTTGTGGAGCTGCACATTTTCAGTTGTGAAAGGTGAAGGTCATCCTTCAATGTCAACTGTCAAATATAAAGCGTCTGTCTGTCTGTCCGAAAACTTAAACATTTGCCATAACTTTTTCAATATTGGCGTGCATGCGTATCTCATAGAGCTCCACATATTGATTGGTGAAAGGTTAAGGTCATCCTTCAAGGTCAAGGTCAAAGGTCAAATTTTACAAGATTGAAGATAGCAACTCCATATTCGGCATGCATGTGTATGTCATGGAGCTGCACATTTTGAGTGGTGAAAGGTCAAGGTCATCCTTCAAGGTCAAAGGTTAAATATATGGCTTCAAAGCTGCGCAGCAGGGGGCATTGTGTTTCACAAACACAGCTCTTGTTTAATATATGTTCTGCACATTCCTTCAAAAAACTTACATCAATACATGATTTCTTCGTAAATTTAATCATCCCTGACAGACTTGTGTACATATATTTCGCTTACAGTTTGACGCGCGTAGGTAGGACCGCATTACCGCTTCCGAAATGTGTATTCATACTATTGCCTTCGAGGAACTTATCTGATGTTTGACGGAAAGGGCCGAAAATATGCGAGTGTGGGTCAAGTTCCCCACAGGTACTACTTTCCCGTTCCCCCATTTTTTTTCCGTACCTAAAATTTTTCGTACCCAATTTTTGTTCGTACCCAATTTTTTTTCCGTACCAAATTTTTTTTTCAACCCCAATTTTTTGTTCGTACCCAAAAATTTTTCGGTCCCAATTTTTTTGTTCCCAAATATTTTTTCGTACCCAAATTTGTTTTCATACCCAATTTTTTTTCCCAAAATTGTTGTACCAAATTTTTTTTTCGTACCAACATACACAATTGTGGTGATTGTGGTGATGTAGATAAACTTAACTTGATGCTTTTATATCCATCCTCTCAAAAGCATCGTCACAACAGTACTGTCAGTACTTTGATTACTTAAACAAAGCACATCGTTTGTTCTATCCCATTGTGCGTCTTACTGAATCATACAAGCTTCATGGAAATCAAAACATAAAAATAATTTTACAAAGAACACTCATGTCAACTATTTACAGAGACAGAATATATTCAGTTTTGTTAGCTTTCATAATTTTGTATCGGGGATCAAAACGACAAATGCAAAAATATATATCTAAATGGTCAGAAGACACATCATTTAACTTGATATAAAAGTAACGGTCGTTTTTGATTTTCTTTTATGTTAACTACAGATCCCATTGTGTGATATGCCATTATGTTTATCGTCGGGTGTTGCAGACTAGCACCATTATTCAAAATAGCAGAATGATGATTAAACAATAAGGGTGTTGCGGGACTGGGAGGGTCGACCACCCATATACTTTAATTGTTATGTCACATCCAATACTTATCAATTCTTTGAAGTTTCGACACTTCGAATATGGTCATGGCATTTCCGTAACTCCAAATTTGGTAAAAGATATATTTAGACCAGTTGATATGGCTATATTCTATTTTTTCATGGGTTTACCATTATGAATATTTATTAATGTATGTAAATTTTTGCTGAACGTTCTCTTAGAAATCGCCCAAAGCATCATAAAACCGCAAACCACGTCTGGTTCGAAAGTACATTTATCAAAAAAACGAAACCAATATTTGTTTACATCAATTAAATGATTTATATTGCATGGTCGGAATCAGTTACTTGAGCAAAGGTAAACATATATTTCGTTATGCGCTTATACTAGGATACAGTTTACATTCAGTATATAAGTTGTAAACATTATTCACAGGGAGCTCGTTATTGCAAATTGTTTCTATTTCATCTGATACATATATACTGTATACATAGCTTCTTTCACCATCCTTGAAAACTGTTTATTCACATGCAAACATTTACTCGATGTAAAAATCGGTGTTTAAGATATGCTATAAAACAGTAATATTTTATTTTTTAAAGTTGAACTAAACAAACCTTTAATCCAGACCTCTTTTTAAACAACAACAACAACTATTAACATAAAATTGTATGTTGCTTATAGGTTAATATCGCCCTTGCAAAATAAATGTTCTTGAAACGCTACAGGTTTTCTTAAACATGATAATTTTCGTCATCTGCTTTAATTAGATTTTTGTTTGCTTACATGGGTGTTTTCAAGGGTCAAAGAAAAGTTTATTGGCTAATTGCTATTTCATTTTATCTTTGTTGTAAATAAGTTAATGTTTGTCAACACCATGGATGTGTTTAACTTTTGAAATGTTTCCATTCATTTGTAGAAAAAAAACACGTGTATGCGGACAGAGATTAGGTCGTTTGTTAACGGAGCGGGAGTAGGAAGGTTCATGCCCAATACGGGGAACGATATTATTAATTTGGCTTGTTGCCGTCCCAGCAGCTATATTATCCGAGGGGGATCGAATATTTTATTTCATTGTTCAACGAAAAAATGGCATCTTCCTTGAGGTTCTACGTCTAACGCGTGTTTGCTGTACAGAAGGAAGGGGTATATGCTACATAAAGATGTCTCGGCTGATGGTTCAGCTGACTTTACACGCTGATAATAACATAACGCCTTCTTGGAAAGTACGACTAGCTGTAATCATAATGTAATCCCAAACGTCAACGTCATTAATAGATTTTGGGTAAATAATATCCATGGTGAACGGAGTGGTTGTTGTAAAGAAAAACATAAACACAAATAAGTAGTGTGTGATCGTTGTAATCTATATCATATATGCACTCGCGCGTTTTTAAATGGATATGTTTGTTAAAGAACCCTATATTTGAAAACTTTTCAAGAAACCTCATTGATGCACGGTTCATATGCTAACGACACATGTTTTGTAATTGTTTGCCGATAAATGACATATTTTTTATTTTATTATTGATAACACCACAAAATGAAGTTGAAAACATTAAATATGAAGTCGATACTGTTGCTGCGTTCGCTGTAGAAAAAAAGAGTTTTGTTATAAACACAATAGGTTAATGGATAGCAGAGCCAATACTTGTTATAATTTCCAAAGAAAACTGCATTGGAGAGAAATGAGATCTTAACTGTTTGTACAATTGTTGATAACTTATCGAGTTTAGCTATAATGAGCAGAAATAGCTCGTGGTGTACTTTTGTGATGGTTTCGTTCAAAGTTGAAATCACAACAACCACTCATATTGGTTAAACACGCATAAATTTTGCGATACCGTTTATAGCGAAGTTCGGGTCTAATAAATACATAAACGTTATCTCTTAGAACAAACGCAGGATTGATGTGTTTGCTCTTGTATACAAGAAGATTATATCGCTTACACGCTACAACGCCTAAGTTTAAAGTTTTAAGAAGTGACGTGATAATGTGTTATGGATCGCTGATAAGCTGTTAGTTATTCAACTTTCTTATTTCTCAAAAATAGATTTTTGAACTATAGAATTATAAATAAAAATAGAAATAAAATTATATATCAACATTTTGTTGAATTTAGTTATGGATTTAAGTTACCTATTTTACATGCCGGGCTGCTTATACATGCATTCATTCATTTTCTAACAGAGACAATCTTATTTCTTGTGGAAAAACGGAAAACAAATCAAACATTTTCCATCTTTTTCAAAGCATTCTTTAAAAACAGAATTTTATATCGTAGGATTTGTGTATGATATAAAATAGTAAATAACACGGAAAGGGACAGAACGCTTCATTTAAACCCTCGTATTTGATTTCCTTCTCCGTATATTTGATTCCTGGAAAAAAGGATAGACACATGCTTGTAGAGTTTTAAAAATGAATTGCTTCTGCGTTTTTAGCATGTGCATCGTCCCTTATACTATGGATTTAAACGGTGCATTTCAAAAAAACCAAAACAGTATAAAACAATATTTATTTATTATTTAGTTAAAAGCAAATACATTGGTGAACAATTTTCCAAACGTAGCATAATGAAGGCTGCCATTATCTATGATCAGATAGATTATTCAACTGTTGGTATTTAATAACAACGCTCGCTTTTAGTTCAAATGAAGGTCATTGGAGAATGTGCTTTATTCTCCGCAGTAAGTTACCTACGAAGTTCGTCCTGTAATATTCTTCTGTTTGTCGTAAAATGAAAGTTATTTGTTTATAATGATGATATTTTAAATAAAGGTTTGAACTATATGGACTTTATTGTTATACCTATGCTCTATTCGTTCTATATGAAATGATCAAGAAGGTCAAACTAATAAATAATTGTCATTGATCTAAAAGTATAATTTCCTAATTTAATTGTAATTTGATTGAATAGTATATAACGTTGTATAACGTTGACATACAATACACGCAAAGTTCTCTGATGCATGTTCTCAACTCGCGTCATCCGGTCTATCGGGTACGGATGGCTTGTTACAATTGAGACGATATTTAAAACATATATAATGATCCGAGAAAATAATTTGTTCTTGTCGTGGGTCCGTTACATAACTAAAATATTTCATTTACAATGATTGTTAAACAAATTATATTAATGTATATGTCGTTACAATCTAATACATTATATGTTTGATTTGAAGATCGGTAAGGTAACATTTGACAGCTCAGGGTAAAACAATTTTACCTAGAGTTGTTAAGCCATACCAAAGCTACATTTCGACCTTTGATTACTTTATTATCTTCAATCGCACCTAACATATTCATCTTTATCACAATATGGAATGCGTTAATCGCATCATAAGAATATCAAAATATCTTAATTACCACAGGTTTTTACCTTGGAGTTTATGATTAGTGAATGTAACGAGTCCAACCGTGAGATTATCCACGTCTTTGACTTGGATAGTAATACGTTTATATGGGGATAATTGTCGTGAAAAAAAGAAAGAAAACTCATTATTTCCTTCAGATGTAAGATATTGTTATACATTATCGGAAAAGAAATCCTAAACTGTACATGTGTTTTATTAGAATAATTTAACTTGTTTGCAATACAAAATGCCTTATGTACTTTACAAATCACCCTCAATATAACCATTATGGTTGATTGTTATAGTAATACTTTTACTACTACTTCTTCTTCTTCCACAACAACTACTACTACTACTACTACAACTTCTACTACTACTACTACTACTACTACTACTACTACCACTTCTACTACTACTACTACAACAACTACTACTATTACTTCTACTACTACTACTACTACTACTACTTCTACTACTACTACTACTACTACTACTTCTACTACTACTACTACTACTACTACTACTACTACTACACTACTATACTACTACTACTACTACTACTACTACTACTACTACTACTACTACTACTACTACTACTACTACTACTACTACTACTACTACTACTACTACTACTACTACTACTACTACTACTACTACTACTACGACTATACTCTACTACTACTACTACTACTACTACTACTACTACTACTACTACTACTACTACTACTACTACTACTACTACTACTACTACTACTACTACTACTACTACTACTACAACACTACTATCTACTACTACTACTACTACTACGACTACTACTACTACTACTACTACTACTACTACGCTACTACTACTACTACTACTACTGCTACTACTACTTCTACTACTACTACTACTACTACTACTACTACCTCTCTACTACTACTACTACTACTACTACTACATACTACTTCTAACTACTACTACTACTACTACTACTACTACTACTACTACTACTACTACTACTACTACGACTACTACTACTTACTACTACTACTACTACTACTATACTACTACTACTACTACTACTACTACTACTACTACTACTACTACTACTACTACTACTACTACTACTACTACACTACTACTTACGACTTCTACTACTACTACTACTACTACTATACTACGACTGACTACTACTACTACTACTACTCACTACTTCTACTACTACTACTTACTACGACTACTACTATTACTTCTTACTTACTACTACACTCACTACTACTACTTACTTACTTACTGACTATCTACTCGACGACTACTACTACTACTACTACTAACATAACTACGACTACTACTACTACTATACTTACCTACTACTACTACACTACTACTACTACTACTACTACATACTACATACTACTACTACTCACTACTTCTACTACTACTACTTACATTCACTACCTACTAACTACTACTTCTACTACTAACTACGACTACTTACTACTACGACTACTAACTAGACTACTACTACTAACTACGACTAGTTACTACATACTACTATTACTACTACTACTACTACTACTACTACTACTACTACTACTACTACTACTACTACTACTACTACTACTACTCTACTACTATACTCCTACTACTACTACTACTACTACTACTACTACTACTTCTACTACTTATATTATTTAAAATATTCTATCCGAACCATAAATATTATTAATATATTAGCTTTCTTTTGATGAGCAAAACTGCGTTGACATAAAATAGATAGCTCGCCATCATTAACATAACATTAACCTAAATACATGTTAAAAACCACTGCAGCAGCGAATATATTAATTTTCTCACGATAATAGGTTTCAGGGGAAAACAATATCACATTTAAGTAATTTTATGCTTTCATTATACGTTTTAAAACCTGTATTTCATGCATTAAACTAGTATTAGTATACTGACGACGGGTGCGTGTTATTTATGCTGACAGTTCATATTCGTAAAAAAGTAAAGAGTAGGCATACCGTTTCCTAGCTTTTAATAATGTACCAAGGTATTTCACATTCTCAAACATGTTGTCGTTGTTCTGAATATATTCTTACTCAATGCGCACGAACAGGTAACGCGTTGTTTTTGTAAATAAACTCCATACGATTATTCATTCATTATGTTTATTTACAATATTGAGCTTATGCAATTAGACATTATTCGATGGAAATTTCAGAAGGTGCGATGAATGCATTAATAAAATCAATCAGTTACTGGAAATCGGATATTTGAAAGGGTTATGATCTGAATTCTCACTAACCAACAGTATGCTACTTCTGTTTGTTTTCCCAAATAAACAAAAATAAACAAAAGTTTCCCTACCTTAATATCACATACTATTGTGCATGGGTCGGGAAGGGGAAACACACACATTTTATGTTTGATCTGAGCCACAATTTAACTATAACATTCCAAAATAAATAAGGGAGGAATTTGTATTGACACCCACTAGTTCTTTTATACAAAGCAAGTAATCAATTGCATAAACAATACATGACAATACATTTTACATAAAACATATAACATACAAGTGATTTTTTAAAGCTGGAGTTTGAACCCCAACTCCTTTTCTATTATTGTTCAAAGGCGGTTATCCCAGTTTAAATCATTTCATGTTTGTATCGGTCTTCAATAATGAATATGGTTAACACACACGAATTTATCTCCTGATCGAGTTCCATGTTTTTATTTTAATTGCTATGTTGCTTTATTAAAACAGAGATGCTAGTATTTCCTTTTTTTCGATTTAACATTATACTTGTAAAGCTAGCTGAAATACATTGTACTTGGTTATGGTCCTGCGGTGTTTTAGTTGGCCGTAAAGCTGTATGTCTTATAGGTTGATTCTCACATTATGCCCCGACTAAGTGTCGATCTTAACCTAAAATATTAAATGGTCCACAATCAGTTTCCGAATTGCACAACATAACATATTGATAACATATAATGAATTGTTAATTTGCAAATATAATGGACTTAACTTTACAATTCAAGTTTTCTTCCTCAATGATTTGACGGTTAGTTCGTTAACATATCGATATAACTTTGCAAGCTTATTCAAGCAATAGAAGCATCTATATTTATTCTAACAACGTATGTATCAAAACATACCAATATACCAACTATTACTACTAGTGTCCGGTTTTGTCAATGATACAACCGTATGTATCAAGAGTGGTGACGTTTAGATTATATGTTTTATGTCAGACCCATACTCATGAGTAACAAAATATTCGAAAGCCATTCCTTATGCCCATGAATAACCATGCATTATTGCGATGATACCTCAAAGACAATTGAATTATATATCGATAAACTGTCCTCATAGAACAGAATTCCAGACAGTACTGAAATGTATTTTTTGAGATAAAGATAATGAACATAATAACAATGATATATCAACAAAGAGCTCTGTATTTCATAATTACTGCGACAGTATTGCAGAACATTAATGCATACCGTTTAAGTATTTATTATCTTATGCCTCAAATATTTTGTTAGCGACCATTAAATCGGCCATAAGTTCTCTTGACGCACTCTAAATGGGAAAAAATACTATATACGCGAGGGACATTCTGCATTATGTCGTTTTTCAGAGCAACTGTTATGATTTTCTTCTTATGCATAGGCCTCGTCAAAGCCGCTTCTTCCAAGAATTTCTTAACAATAATGCAACTGTCCTTAAATTTCAAATTAACTTCTACACCAATTATCACAATTTAAGTCACGGACTCAAAATCGGCTCTGCAAAATATTTGTTAACTCGAGTGTGAAACAAAGCCAAGCCTCAAACGTAGTCTACAATTAATCATTAAATGCAAACATATTAATAAACGTGAACTGCCTTTAAAATTATTATTGACCACAAAAAGGAAAATTTATATTATGTTTGATTGCTATTAAACGCAAAAACAACAAAGCAAACAAATAATATGATACAAAATATACCGCAGCATATGTTGACACAATGCTATACTAAATATGTATACCAACGCGTGCTTTAACTGATTGACATATATAGAATTCATTATACATGTATACCTATGGGATCACGTTGTGGTTATTCTTAGTCAATCTACTATAAGTGCCATTTATATCCATACATGAAACGTTTACCAAACATGCAATAAACCAAACATCACTTATTTAAGACACGTATATTGCTTACGTACATATTACTATTTACTCTTCGAAAAAAACAACTGTCTACATGAAACACATTGAGCATTTGTACCATGCACATGTAGATACTTTTCCACAGACGTATCCTGCGAAAGGCGATGACTCATAGTTTATTACATATTTGTTACATTATACATGTATATAGTTACAGTTTATATTTTATTTCGACAACAACATGGGTCCATAAACAAACCAAAAGATAAAACTGCATTACATTTAAGCAAAATAAATATCCAATAATCGAGACATAACTTAAATATATCCTTGTACGAATAACTGGTAAATTTGATTTAAATATTTAAAAAAATCGCATTAGTATAAACAGTTACTTTTAGTCCAGTTTTCCCAATTATTTCGTTTTCTTTCGCGCGTTTCGATAAAATTACATTTATATTTTTTTGTAATAATAGATTATTATTTTTGTACATCGATGCTTAAAAATTTAGTGTCAAGCTTATTGTATAGTACTTTGCATGTTATATGCATACATACATGTATTTTAGTTCATTCATGATAGAGCATACACGACTATGAAATAGGCATGTAACAACGCGTCACAAAGGAAAAGAAATCATAAAAATCGACTTGCAGCAACACATTGTAAATGAAATACGGAAGAGTAAATGTAAGGCAATACATAAAGGTAATGAGCAACTGGGTCAGTATTTAGCTACTCCTTCATTGACTGTGGACAAAGAAGAGTAAATTCAGCGATGTAATATATACGGACTGCACGTGTTTCTTTGCTTATTAATAACTTGCTATATATGACGGATTGTTAAGTTTAAACCTTTTTATTTTAGCTCGATTATATTGAAAGCCTAAGGCGTATTTCAAACAATCTCGAGTCCATTTCCTGGGACTATTACCAGTACTTGGCGTCTATAGGGGATATCTAATGATGGCTCCCACAGTGGGGATCGAACCCATACCTCCCGGTCGCTAGGCGGACACCATATCCACAGCGCCACGGCGACCTTTACTTTGATCTAAGCAAGGTATTACAAAAATATATAACATTCATGTTTTGTTTTTACATAAATTTCGTCAGATTTATACTTTAAAACCGATGCTCGTCGAGTAAAAACATGGCAAGACATGTTTCATTTGCTTTGACATATGACACGCGATCATTTACCAAATAAATATTTAGTAGCGTTTACCTTTGTGGGCATTAAAAAGTGACGCTTTCACAAATACTATATTGTTTCCGAACAATGAATAGTTTTTTCTCTATTAAAACTCGTGTTACTCTTGGATATACTCATTGAAAGTATGTTTCCTTGCATCGTCACAAAGCAGAATTATCGTGATTGAAACATCTGCAAACACAAATCCAAGTCCGCTTCGAAGCAAGGAATGATTTATGGTAAAACATGTTTGCAGTACTGTTATGGTTATCATGCAACTCATAATACTTATAGGTTATTGGACGTTGCACTGTATAATACGGAGATATATATTGGACGGGCACACCGTTTGAAGTCATATTGGATGAACCGTTAGGCGAGTCCAATATGACTTCAAACTGTGTCCGCGTCCAAATATTTCTTTCTTAAGTACTTTGTTTGATTTTAATTTTAATTTTGATATGAAAATGCTTTAATTGCATCTATGTTATTTTAAGGAGACAAGTGCCCGTGTGAATCGATTATTGTATATTTGGATACGTTTTCTCGGTAACGGCTTTTATCGTCATAAAACAATTGCTTAGTGCACTTGTACTCAACTGTACAATATGGAAAAATACAGACTTTTTAGATCCAATATGGGAATATATTGGACGATCATGTGGCACATATAAAGAATGCCGATTGGATAAATTTATTGGATATAAAAAGGTGACGTTAACAACATTATTCTCGTGAATTATGCCTTAGAAGCAAACAAAAGCGCAACGCTAACAATCTGATGAACTCTACGTATGTATGTACTATGACCAAACGAATAAGGCAGCATTGGTCATGTAACGTAATACGGTAAATATATCTTTCATCTATAAGCATAACAATTTGTATAGAAATGCAAACACGATGTCATATCATATCATTTGACATTTTAAAAGCAACGATATAATAAACTGTTTTGTAAGAACGTCTTTTTAACCTCATCTTATTTGTTGTACTTGCAATAGGGTGTTCAGTGAATAGGATACATATTAAGCAAATGTAAATGCACATAACGGCATGTATTACTCTTCCAGTTAATTTCAAGAACCGGAGTTCCTTATAAATATACGTGTAAACTTGAACAAAAATGTTGTATGCTTCTACACTAACACATGGGAAACTTTTTGTAAGAGAGAGCACGTGATTATATGTTAAAGCAAGTTGCCAATTGCAAAACGTCATTGTACAAGAAAAACAACAAATACAATGTGCAAAGATAATACTTCATGCAAAGTCAGACCTGGAAAATGTAATGTGTTTGCCTGCACGAAAGCTTGAAGAAAAGCACCTGAACTTATTAAATGATTGATAAAGTGTTTCTATCATCTAACGAGACAGGTAACTCGTAAGTTCTTATGACAATATGACTCAAACATGTTTTGCATCACTACATTGATTGCAGAAATGATTGATCTTGTAGCTTGTATCTGTTTAACGGTTTGATAAATAATCAGTTCGTCTAAGTGTTCAACGGAAATATCCGCTCATGCAGAAAATAACATACTTTGCAGATTAAGTGCTTATTAAATCGGTTGGATGACGAGAGTGTGCATTCTTGTAATTCAATTATGCATTAGCAGGGGGGCAGGCGTATACGGGAGCTTACCGCGTTTAAGTGAGAAAGTTGTTGCAAAACTTCAACGATGGCGTCGTTTGTTAGATTTTCTTAAAGGAAAGGGAGGATATTTTCACCCGGTAAGCCCCTTTGTATTTATAATTATTTTAAATGAATGCGCCGTTTCGGCTCTCCGGTGTGTGTGCTTCCCTCGGTTTTTTGTTTCAAGATCGTAGACGTCGGGATAAAAAAGTTATTGAAGGAAAACCGTCCACAAATCTGTTGTCTACTAACGGGACATTCAAGAAATTGGATGTACAAATATCATTTTCTCTTATAATACACAGTATTGACACACGTGAACAGTAAAATATAAATAAAATTATGATTATTTCATTTTACCGACGCCGTTTGATCACTGATAATTAATTTATTGGCAAACATTATTGGCTAAACCCCCTTATTTGGAACTGACTTCCTTTTAAGCACATTTTGGGACCTGACTTCCAAACAAACAGCTCTTTCATATGTAAAAGAGCTTGATATACCTACCCATCTTAAATAAAGTGTATATGTGTACTTCAATATTATAGTTTTATAGCATGTTACGTGGTGCAATATAAGTGTTTTCTTAATCACGTTACTAACTGTAGAATAACAATAATGCTGTTCGAAAAACCTGCCGACCAATTGAATCAATTCACCTATTTTCAAGAAAATGGGTTGTGTGGTGGCTGATGTAGGAGATAATAGAACGTTTATCTTTCAGTAATATTATAATTAATTTCATGAATTTTATGACGTGTCGACCTTATTCTGCTATGAACTTTTTTTAACCATTCTTTTACTGCCTTTTCAGATGATGCAGGTTAAAGGGCGAAAATAAGTGCATCTTTCGTTGCAGTATATGTAATCAGGAATTTTACATCAGGGGAGGATTGAAATATCATGCCCCATTCATGGACCACATGAGTTTAAATGTAGAATATGCAAGAAAGAATCCTTCAACAGAGCCGGACTAAAACAGTAAATAAAAAACACGAACATTACAAAACATGTACAGCTAATGTTTGTAGTGTTTTTGTTTTATTTATAAAGTCTACATAGACACGTCTGACATATAATTGCTATGAGTGCTACTTACTTACACGTTTTATTTCGTATATGTCATGATGCTAGTTTCTCACTTTGTTATGAAAATAAACCATTATCTGTGTTACGGCATTTCTTCCTACGATGTCTCTGCATAAATTTTCAATTGTATTCAGCACTTACCTACATGATAAAAAAAGATTTGGGTCTGATTTAATTCGTTATGCATTTGACATATTAACATTACTAACGATTAGAAGGTAAAGGTAGGAACAAACGAAATAACCTTTCTAAGTGAACCAATACTTTATTCCCCCAATATAACATTCATAAATAATATGTATTCACATAGGTATAAAACAGAAAAAAACATACATGTATACAAATTATATTGATCACTTCTACTGAAATCATATCGTGTATTGCATTTGCACAAATCTATATAGCCACTACAAATTCACTTTTTGCGATTATAATATAGTGACCAACTCAGAACTGGTTTAAAAAAAGGTCGTCCAAAATGTGTCACATCAAAGTCACATACATGTATCAGTATCGTTATGGTAAAACGCGTCAAATGTCATTGTACTAAATAAACAATTCATATTTAAGTATCATAAAAAAACATCCACCGATATGCATCTTCTAAGCAGATGTCAGGTATTCCAAATTGCTTCATGTATTCCGAATCGCAACAATTGCATTATTGGGTTACACCAACCTTATACTAGTATCAAACCGGCTTTACCCTCTTCTGTTTTTCATTACACTTTTATTGCACGTATATGTGATTGTTTGGAAAGGTACTTCGACGTAATCTCGTTTGTTTGATTGGTGGGATTTCATGTATCTATCGCATTCTAGAGCCGTTCACACTTCGTTACGCCGTTTTTTTTAATCTTGGCATCCTCAACATATATAACTGGGTCTAGATATCTGAAAATAGTAAGCATAGTATTCCGTTGGATGCATATTCAAACATAAGTATGTCCATATGTGGTAAAATAAACAGGTAAGAATGACACTGTGTTTATAATACCGTCGAATGTCTTATATTACACACACTAAATGTAAGCGTTAAGTACGCGATAAAACATATAATAATACAAATTAATAATAAAACAATTAATAGAAAAAAGAAAACTCTTGATTACTTCAAGTGAAAATGTTTTCCAAGACATTCGCACCAATGCGAAATTCATTCACGAAAGTTATTTCGCATTAAACCTTGTAACATAGGAAAGAGATGTTAATCAATTGGAAGTCAGGTCCCAAAATGTGCTTAAAAGGAAGTTTAGTTCCAAAATGGGGGTTAACCCGTTATAATTAGGCATTAAATGAATTAATAGACATAACAACGCGTCGAGATTATAAAAATTCGTGATTTTTGTTATATTTTACTGTACACATGCACAAATACTGTTTATTATGAGAAAAAATGATATTCGAACATCCAACATCTCGAAGGTCAAGAAATTAAACAACAAATTTGTCGACGGTTTTGCTTCAATAACTTTTTTATGCCGACGTCAACGGTTTTGAAACAAAAAACCGAGGGGATTACAAATACCGTAGAGCCGAAAGGGCTTATTCATTTAAAAGAAATATAAATATAAAATGGCTTACCGGGTGAAAATATCCGCTACTCCTTCACGAAAAACACTTAAACGACGCCATCTTTGAAGTTTTGCAACAACTTTCTCACTTACACGCGGTAAGCTCCTGTATACGCGTGCCCCCCTGATTCGAAGCTCATGACAAATTGCAATAGCTAAACATGAAATTCACGTCTGCAAAGTCGACCCTACCACTGAATAGGTGTTGACACTTTATTCAAAGATAACAGCTTCTAAGTGCGAACAATTGGCCATCCAATGATAACCTATGTTTGAACAACTTAAACACATTGTTATTATACATATTTTAAACTGACCCGTCCCATAAATATGATGTCCATGACCAATAAACTGAAACAAATATTGTTCCGATATTTTATCGGAAATTATATTCAATGTTTGACCGAGAGTATTGGTAATTAACAGTGTAACATCTCATAATTAAACCCTTGTTCCATGTTGCTGTTGTTGTTTTATTGATTGTATGATTTGTTATATACATATAATTATTGCTAATATATATATATATATATATATATAAGGCTTAAGAATATACAGGCGTATTAGATGTGCGTTTGAATTCGTTGTTAAATATATATGCGTTTGGACTTACTATTTTTAACTTGTTTGATATGGTTTATAGGTATAGGTTTCTCATAGACTATACTTTTGCACGATTATTTCCGGGAAAGCCCTGGTTGTAGTGACCAAATAATTTTAGTTTCCGTTATCTTAACTACAATGCGTTATGCATTACAATAAGCCACTATTATAAATATGGAAGGAAATATCCGCCAGAACACGCATGTTGTTAAATGATATTCTTATTTTAATACAGAACATACATGCTGTTAACTGTCATTCTTATTTTAACTACTGGCATATGCTTTCTGATACATGGCAGTTGCATTTTACTTAGTTACATTTGCTGTGCAAACATTTATCTTCTTTGCGCCATATTTGTAAGTTTATAATCACTTCATATATATCTTAACTTTGTGTGTGTTATTAACAATTGCATATTGCTTAATGACAACTGCCTATTGCTTAACGACAACTCTATGTTAACATATTACAATTGTATTTTGGTATATGACAAATGCATTTTGTATTGTGCTATTTGTTACCAACATACTGTTCGTACATTCCGACTTGACACTATTAATTACACTAGAAATTACACTAGTAATTACACTAGCAAGTCAACAAGACGAAAGCAATGTACACTAAGCATGTTGCAAGGCATGACGCAACATCAAATAAATCAAATGGGACATGACAATTTGTAATATGTAATTCATATAGGGCGGAGAACCAGAAATATCGGGATCATTAAACTCCAAGTTATTTTGACTATTAAACAACGAGCTATTTTTGTCGAAAAAGCCCTGTTTCTTCGAGTCAGTAAAACGCCAGAAGCAGACTAGTTGCGTGTGCCTAAGCAAATCAATGCATGGTGAAAACGTTTCATTGTCAGCACTTTCGTACATCCGTTTTTGCGTTGCAGTCACAAAGAACGTTAATTATTAACACAGCTGCGCACTTTGGAATCGTCAATGGATATTTTGTTGACTTTACGCATTTAAATAATTTCTAAGATTTGCCCGTCATTTTCATTTTTCATACATTCTAGAAACCATTTTAAGGAACTTGTTCACCGATTTTCGTAGTTTAGAAATATCTAATTCAAAACGCTTTCAAACAAATCTATAATGTTTCCCCGGGATTCGAACCAGAGTCCTATGAAAGCAAAAGCAAAGATGGTTACCACTGCGCCAAGCACGCTGTTATAAATTATTGCGAATTATAAACGCTATATTAGTAAAACTCGTATTTTACAAATTATCGAGGAAAAGCGTTAAAAAAGCTTTATTAGTTTACCGTTTACGAATGATAAGTAACCATTAATGAAGAAATAATTATTCTTAGTCAGGAGCGTTATTTCGCCTGTTTTAAAAGTGTATACATTCTTGTTTGTATCTATGACACTTTGTTTCTGAAAATCGTCATTTTGCCAAACTGTTTACAAGTCCATCTAACTGCGTAAAGTCAACAAAATATCCGGTGACCAGGTTTCAATTCACACTCCTGGCGCATGTGAGTTTTGTTTGTGGTCATAAAACAGGGAGAGCGGTTTCCTCAGGGTACCCCCCCCCCCACACACACACAAAAGAACAATGCTACCTAAAAATGAAAGATTTTCATTAAAATTAATTAAAAATTGCAGCTATGTTTGAAAATTCGTTCAAACTTTTGTGCATCTAGTTAAATAATAGGATCAGAGATATTGGCAAAATATAAATATCAATACAAAAGATCATTTAATTTAAAGGACAAATAGAAGCATTGTACAATTCAAATAATCAAGTATACCATATTGCACAAAATATGAAGAGGATAACAATTATTTATTTTAAAAAACTACTGTTTTTTTAAACAATATTTTAGGCCCCTCGTTCCCCACAATTACAAGCAATTAAAGAGACCTCTTAGGCATAATCGATAGTATTGACCCCCCCCCACACACACACATACGCACACACAAAAATACATTCCTCTTTAATGATGCCTCCATGCATTTGAATTGGGTGCATTTGTATTGGGTTAGCAATAGTGTTCAGTTTGGAGACATATATTTTCATATCTATATAAATAGCATGTGTTATTATATAATACACGAGCGTTGGGGCCAGCTTGCGGTTGCCCCTACACCCTCTGCTCTCCTGGTGAATCCGGGCACTCATCTATTTATGAATGTCTTTCACGCATGTAGCTTTTTATGTTACATCTTTTTTTACAGTTTGAAGCATTTTGTGTAAATTGCCATCTCTCAGGCGAGAACGTTTTGAGAACCGTTTTTAAAGTGCGACATTTAAAGTTATGCTAAAACAACTCAGAAAATCAAAATAAACCGTTTCAAAACAAAAAATAAAACATATCGTCTTTCATAATGTCTTCAATAATGTTTATCTTAGCTGTGTTGATGCTCATATACGTAACTGAGTGTAGTGTAATCCTAGGAACACACGATGACCACATTTTTGTTGTTGAAAGTCAATGTACCAGCTTAAACGAATATTAATTGTCGAACAAATTGATCTTGTCCCGCCATTTTAAAAGCAAAACAAAACGTGTTTAATTTCTCATTTATCAATTACTAAGTGCGTATAACCCTTGTAAGTGTTTGATCACTTTGTTAGGACAGATTTGAGTGTCGTGTGGCTATCAAGCTAGAGTAGCGCTTTGAACATTCGCTTCTCACATCGGCGGACTTGATCAAACCCAAGCGGTGCATGTGGGTTTAGATGTTGCTCACATACTGGACAGGTGGGTTTTCCTCAGGGAACTCCGCTCGCCTTATGGTCTCGCAAATTAAAAATGGGCTTCGCAATATATTTTCGCATAATCGTAATAAGCATGGAAACACACATGAACGCACAAAACACAACCACCGCTCACTAGAAAACGCACATATAAACGCACACGTACACGCGTATGCACACATTCACACACTTGAGTATTGAGCTATTACCACGTGGTCAAACGTCCAAGTGTCCGTATGTCTTGTTATCTGCAAATAAATAATATTCTTTAGAATAAACCTTTCTGAAAGAATACATCTCTTTGTGGTATGTACTATTAGCAAAACAAGCTTGGACGCCAATATTAGTGTTTCGACAAAAGTAGTTGACACGCCGCACACCAGCCAGAGTTGTTCCCCTGTAAAATAAATTGCGTTAGAACGTGAAATTTATTATTGGTTCCATGTAATACAATAACGCTGTACATGCATAGAACGATCATCGAGCAGTAACAAAGTCAAAGGCACTTAAACAAACACAAAAGTAAATAGCAGTAGTATAAATTAACATTTCAATATTGCAAAGCTCAACGCAAATTACACTACACCAAAAACAAATGGTAAATTTATTCATAAAGGGACTGAACATAAGCCATAATGCGCATGAGCAATGAATTGTTTCTACATCAAATAAAAGAAACGAACATACAATTGAAATGTAACAGTATTCAAATGCAAAATGTAATATTTCAGAGTGGAGTTATCAATCAGCAATATACAATTGTCATTTAGAAATATGAAATTGTCATTTAACAATAAGCATGTACCTGCGGATAAACCCTTCCATAGATGAACGATATAGCACTTCATTTCGTAGGATGTATATTGGTGCTTCTATATGCCAATATAATGTATACACTGTTTTTATTATGATAAAGCTTCATATGAAATTCGGCATTTCGAATATCATTATGTTTGTTTTCAAATATGTATTTAAATTATTTTCGGTCTTTCAATGTGCCCGAACATGTATTTAAATTAGTTTCGGTATTTCAATTTATACATTATATTTATTATGTTTTTCATTTGTATAACACATCGTAGTTAACATTTTGAATAAAGGATATATTGATCCACATGCACCCTTCAAACTATCATATTTGTTATTAATTTGAGTTATAAATCTTTAACAACTTCATTATCATATCAATAAAAACTATTTGTATTGTATACTAATTATTATTATCGAGTCTGTATTAATGCATAAATCAGTCAAGTGATTTCACACGTATTATAGCACTCACACTATGAACCTGCAAATATTATAATGTTGATTATTATTTATTACAAATTTAACTTTCACTTGTTAAATAAACATTATTTCCGGTAATAATGTATGCCATGGAATGTATGGTATATATATATTGAAAAAGACATAAAGCACAGCCGAGATGGAACCTTGCCATCGGCCCGTTGCCAGATAACGAACGGAAGGCTTTTCGCCTTAGGGCGGATGTACGGCTGGTGTAGATTATAAAAATACGGCCCAGCTCTGTCATTTGTTATAGTTAAAAATTCTTACTCTTTATTCCACATAACGAAAATCCAGTATTCTACACTTTCGATTGTTATTGAATTAATGGCGTTTAAATGTACACCTTTGAATTTGGTGGTGCATATGAAAATAAGTTTAAATGGACGTTCTTATTGTGCGAACTTTACTGTTAGAAAGATTTATTAATGGTGTAAGTGAGTCCTAAGTATTTTCGTTGTCCGACGTTTCCAAAGTACACTGAAAGTTGTATTCATTATTTTTTCTTTATTTTATTTTATTGTTTCTTTTCTATTATAGAGGATGTATCCAGTAATTTTGAGTCGTGTAAGGCAAATGACCTAATTACACCCCGATTGTACTGCAGGTACTTTGAAATTACGCATGCACTTTATTAATAAAGTAATGTTAAGTACTGATTGCGCTCTAGGGGATAAGTGTATATTTAACGATGCTTAATTCATATGTTTCAAGTTTTTATTGTAAAATCAACGATACGCCATCGACCATTTACAAACACGTAAACAAAATATAGTCAAAGCGCATCAGTCCAATACAAGTACTCAGACAAGTGCCAGTTTATCCGTATTACCACCAAACGCAAAGCAATAGACGGCTCATATTCCGTACATGGCCAATTCCTCAAGCAAACTAATAAAGCAAAGTACTTGGGCGTCACACTGGACAATACCCTGTCCTGGAACAGCTATATTGACGCAACATGTAAGAAGGCTAATAACACCACAACATTTTTAAGACGAAACCTGAGCACATGCCCACAATATATCAAGGCCACATGCTACAAGTCCTTGATCCGACCTCAGTATGGATCATCAGTACGGGACCTGCACACTAGGACAAACATCGACAAGCTTGAGAAACTGCAAATAAGAGCTGCTCGATTCTGCACAGGCGATTTAAAACAAACCAGCAGTGGCACAACCATGATGAAACGGCTTGACAGGAACAATCTTGAAGCCAATCGCCAGCACTACAAAGCAATCATGATGTTCAGGATAGTTAACAACCTAGTAGACATCCAATCCCAGCACATCCTACTACCAGCTAGGGTTCATACAAGAGGCCACGCGAACAGGTTCCTTGTACTCTTTGCCATCCACGATGCCCACAAATACTTCTTCTTTCCTTCTTGCATCCGAATCTGGAACAGCCTACTAGAAGCGACGATCATGGCACCATCCCACGACGTCTTTAAGATCAGGATGGACGTGCTAATGCCTTAACTCTGGAGCATCTAGTATTTATCTTGGTTTAGCCGTTTTGCACGCGTTTCTCCTTACGCATGTACATAGTCACAATTGTGAGACAATGCACCAGAAGAGCCCAGCACACTTCCCGGAATAAGAACAAAAAATTCATTCATGTTAATGATGAACATGTTCTTCGCGGAATTTGCTAGCATCAATAAGGAATATGCAACAGTGTTAATGCCTTCAGTATATCTACCGGCCTCTATTTCTATTTTTTGGGGCGCTACGTCTATATCTTGATAAGTGTTGTTTATTATTTTTATATTTAATGCGGTCTCAATATTTATCATCCATGGATTCAGTCGAAAACCTTCTTAAGTATCATCTATCAGTATATTTTGGTGTAATAAGGCAGACTTTTTTCTGTTTACTCATTCTGTAATCCATTAAAAAAACTGCAGCAAATGTATACATGCATTTGTTTATGGCATACTTTTTTTTCCAGGAAATGAAAGACGTAAGCGGGCATTGCGAAAAAAAGCTGTCTCTAGTATTTTTTCCTAGACGAACAAGGCGACTGTTGCTAAGAGCCAGGAGAGAAAGGAACGTCGTCTAGAAAGAGAAAACCGGAAACGTAAGCTGTTTGAAGATGTAACAAATATGGAACAGTCTGGTGAAAACACAAGCTTTGAACCAGAGTACATTGCCACAAAAATTGACATTGTTACCTCTGATATCGATGTGGGTGCTAGTGAAGAAGTTGTGACACAGCAGGAATGTGTCGAGCAAATAATCTCGATCACAGATGAAAAGGTTACATTTATGGACTCATTTGTACAAACAGAGTGTGAAACGGAAGATGCGGCAATACAAACAACAACTACACTTGCATTTAGCATCAACAAGTTCGAGGATGATGAAGCTGCTGTTCATTTCTACACTGGACTCGAAAAATACATGAAGTTCTATTTTGTTTTGAACACACTCGGACCAGCAGCATACCATCTTAATTATGTGTATCATTCTATAACAAGTATAAGTGTTGCTGATCAATTTTTTATTACGTTGATTAAATTAAGGCTACACATGACAAACTTTGAACTGTCGCGATTATTTAATGTTTCGGAAAGTGTTGTGTCAAACATTTTTATTACGTGGGTCTTGTTCATGGAAAAACAGTGGAAAGAAATTAACATTTGGCCATCACAAACTTTAGTCCACTATTTTGCTCCAAGCAGCTTCAAGAGACTGTACCCCAAAACACGGGTTATAATTGATGGTACTGAGTGCCCAATTAAAAAGCCGAAAAATCCAACAGCTCAACAAGCCACTTTTTCGACTTACAAGAACCGAAATACAGTTAAGGTTTTGGTTGGCAGTACCCTGGGGGTCTTATTTCATATGTGTCTCCAGCCTATGGGGGTGCTTCGAGCGATAGGCAAATAGTTGAACGGAGTTCACTGACCAGGCCTTGTTCCAAAAGTGACAGTATAATGGCTGATAAAGGTTTCAATGTGCAGGACATTTTTGCACCACATGATGTGCATATCAATATACCAACCTTTTTTATGAAGCAAAATAGAATTTCGAATGAAACTGCTATTAAAGATAGAAAAATATCAAGTAAACGTGTTCATGTAGAAAGAATTATTGGGCTAGGAAAAACATACAAAATTTTAACTGAACCTTTGACTAGCACAGAGACTAAGTTGTCATCAGAGATAATTTTTGTTTGTTTCATGCTATGTAATTTCAGGAATGGCATAGTGTCTACATATGCTTAAAGAATAGCTACAATCAAAGTTTTGTATGCAGCTAAGAGGATTAAAATGTCAAATTTGTATTGTCAATAATTATTCTGCAAAAAAATATGTCAGATGTGCGCTCTGGTTATGAGTGTTAAGAAGTACATGTAATGAGAGTAATTAAGCTAATGGACATGTGATTGGAAGATTTTTTTTTTTTATAGTTTTCATTTTTTAAGTTTAGGTTGATGTATTACATGTGATTGCTTAATAAAGTTCTAAAATAGTGTTTTGTTACTTTCCCATCTTTTAAAAAGCCAATATGTATGTGAACTGTCAAGGCTAAGAACAGTTTTGACCTGAAATTATTAACGGTATGTGAGTCGACGCTCCTTTGTAAAGTACCTCAAACAGCACTTTCCCAATCTAGGGAAAATTACATATTTCCCAAATGAAGGTTACATTGTTTGTTTTTAACCCTTTGCTTGCTGGAAATTTTTTCATCTGCTAAAATGTCGTCTGCTGAATTTTTAAAATTTGCATTTTTCGATTTTTTTTCAAAGAATACTACCAGAATAGCAAACAGTTTGGATCCTGATGAGACGCCACGTTTTGTGGCGTCTCATCTGGATCCAAACTGTTTTCAAAGGCCTTAAAATTTTGGTTGCCGCGTTGTAAGGATTAATGAACTTAAATTAATTAACTTATTGCGCTCTATGGCTAGAACCTTAAAGTAAATATAATATTAACAACTTGGTACAGTTATTTTCAATTTTAAGGTATATGTAAGCAAAAAATCAAATAATTTCCTAATTCGAAGAGTTCACGACGCATTTTTCCCAATTTCAAGGTTTTCACGAGTAGAAATATCAGTCAGTTCATGAGACGGGTTCCACCTTACAAGTATACATTTCTCTCATCATCATAAAATAATAATCCTGACAATATGGTTTTTAGAAGCGAACTGTTGAAAAAACAAATTATTAAAAACAAATATTTATTTCTAATACAATGCATTGTATAACACATATAATAGTCAAACAAATATTTTAGAACCAAACCAGGAACTACAAGAAACATGGTAACAAAAGTATTTACACATGCACATGACTGAGCAGGGAACTTATTTTAAACATCCTTGTAATACAACTTTTTCAACAATTCAGTCTTAAAATAATTCTCAAAGAAATGTTCAAGTTTTAACAGCATCTGTGAAATGAAGTCCTCATTTTTGTGTACCCTTATGTACTTTATGTCAGTCAAGGTATAAACGATCAGGTCACAGTACTTGCGTTCCGAACAAAACAACTGGCCCTGAATCTGATAATAATAAGGATGTTTTGCACTCAATTTTAGTTTACCGTTCACATCCTTAAGATATGGCACTGTCACTGAGGAAATCTCTTTATTTATAGCACTGAATGGACATTTCACCTCAACTATCAAGTCTTTATTTACAATTCCATCTGGAGATGCCCCTAGAAATGGGTGTGTTCGTGAAACCTTTATGCCACAAGACTTGACTTTAACATTCCTTGCACTCTCATAAATGTGTATCGCAGTTTTTTCATACATGCATCCATGTCGCATCGCTTCATTTTGCCTAACAACTTGTCCCTGCACTATTGTTGAGGCCAATCCAACTAAACTTGTCTTTTCTGTCGCAGCACAGATTCGGTGGTAGTTTGAGGACTGAATGCGCTTTCCACGCTCCTCATACAATGACAATCCAGTTCATGTGTTCAGAATACAAAAGTAATGTAATAAATTCAATACAATTGTTTATAAATTTTATTATATCGGAACTTATTTATGTACGTGTTATTAACACAGATGGCCATCTATGTTGAATATCATGTAGAAAATATCATGGCAAAAAAGGGATTCCAAAATACAAGTATATAGGATAGAATTGTTTATGACATTTTTAATTTTAGACATATCTGTTTATTATAGAGTATTAAACAAAACAAAGTAAGGTCAGTTGCAAAATACGTGTGTAAATCTGGATATAATTCGCCAACCAATGTTCTAGACGAGACAAACGATACTGTTTATACTTAAAGTGTGCAAGATTCATTCGGTAACGAATGGGGACGATCGGCTCGCAAGCGTATCATCGTTTCCTCCCCCTGTATATGTCATTGGTATTCGGTGTTTCAAATAATTTACACAGCATGCATGCATTGTTCCAAAATTAGCATTCTGCTAAATTATTCTTAAATGTTCTAACACTTAGAATAATTATGAAATGGAGACTAAACGTGATTTGGGCGAATATATGCGATTGCAAACGAAAGTGCTATCACTGTTCATAGATAATCCTTTTAATTTAATTCTTGAAAACAGTATTCAAAAGCTGACTGTGAAGAAAGAGCATTCAATAACTTGAGTCCTCTAACTTCAAGTTTGAACATTTCATACTGTGCATATGAACGTTACCACGATTAGATGATGTTGTGACATGTGGATGGATTTGTTAATTACTTTCGAACCTTTTAAGGACAATAACATCTGACTGCAGGCTAATTACGAGCCCATTTCCACATTCCCGACAAGTACAAAGGGGCCTGAATCCTATAGCATGATAAAATGATCAATGCGGTCATTCATTAGGTTTCAGTTAATGAAAAAACATTTTCATCATAAGTTCTAAGTTGACTCAGCGTGCGCAAAAACAAATGTATCCAATATCACAAATTAGTGTGTATAAATAAGAAGATAAACGCTCAATTTATGGACAACATCCGATTAACAACAATGCTGCACAAACTGTGGTATTATTACAAAAATGGTTTCATCAACATGAACGTTTTTGATATTAAGTAATTACTGATTAAAATTTACTGATGAATTATAGCTTATATTCATATTTATAAACCGAAAGTTACGCACTTACTTCTTTCAGATCGAACGATCTATAAATAAAGCGTTGGTTATTGATTAAAATGACTAATATCGTATTCTTGTTTGGTTCATATCACACATGTCATAATTTGTACTACTATTGTCACCAATAAGTTTTTAAACTAAATCAATGCAATATCGTTTACTGGAAAATACATCTTTGAATGCCGTTCCAGTGAACTACCTATACCTATTGGTCTGCTAAATTATATTGACAACAAAGAACTATGTATTGCATATTGAAGAGTATATGTATTTGCCTAAAACATAAACATTGTCACCGTATCATCGGACAGTATATAGTCGTTTATCGTATTAATTTAGTGCGTATGTTTATTGTGGGTTTTCGATGGCCCCCGCCCCCCCCCCCCCCCTGCCCAACGTAAACACACATAATGTCATGCGTGAGTGATTAACAATGACGAGCTATATATAACGCTTTTGCTTTCTTTTGCTAAAATTATGCGGATATGAACACCTTCTCTCCTGCTAATGTTTCGGAATTTTCATAATTCCTATATATTGTATGACATGCTAAACATAATTCCTTAAAAGCGCATATTAATTATTCGTTTTAAATCATTAAATGGATTATAGAACAAATCGATATTATTGATGATTGAGCTCTCATGTAATTGAGTGTACAGTGAGCATTTCTATTGTTTAAAGTGGACTGTTTTATGGAATTGCTAGTTTCTCGAAATAAAACACTCAAGATATGAGAACAAGAATACCCAATAACAGGTGCGTTTACTTCGCACTCAAAGTATTTCGTGAACAAAAAACCGTATGCAAACTGTTGACATTACGACGTTAATTAATGAACTATTTTATAACATTCTAGTACATCATATTTACCAGTACTTAAAGTTGGGATTTTATTACATTGCTTTCAACGATAATTATCGGCGAATGTTATTTATTGGGGTCAATTGTTAGAACGTATTTTATCGCATGGACATTATCCACAAATCTCCATTAACTTGTATTACTATGTGTCACTTAGGTCAACACAAAGCAGCAATGATGTTCTGTTAAATGTAGTTCCATAATGTGAATGATTTGGTTCAGATCTCCACTCGATATTATTGGAATATTGTTGTATCTTTCTTGAATATCTTACAATACAAACTATGCCAACCTATGAACATGATTAAGACAACATTGTAAATGTGACTGCCAATGATAGTTAACATGTATTATAATGTGATGTAAATGTAAATGTACGACAGAGTATCAATTTACAAACGTACATATTCCGCTACGTAACAATATGATCGACATGGTATTATCAGTAGCACTGAATTCGATCTAGGTTGGCAAATGCTAAAAAAATAATGATATTAACTAACAAATGATAACGATTAAATAAAATGTTCCAGAAAGTCTTATTTATTATTTATTATATTTAAAATTGTTCAATACAGTACATATATATGGATATTTTTCTGACGCTTTGAAGACATGCAGTGAAAGCCAGTTCTTAAATAAATAAGTACCGAAACAAATTTACCGAGATCATGTTAATGAATAGATTCTAATAATTTGACAAATTTGAATCACATTCTCTCGTTGATGAAGACGAGATCTGGTGGTTTTAAAATACAATGCTGAAGAGCGCCTGCGTTTGTAACATCGGAAAGCGGAAATATCTTGCACAAGTACTGTCGTAAGTTAGCGCGCTCGACTATTCTTCCGCGATGCTGGTATATTGTACATTATCTTTCAGTCACCTCATGTAAAGTTCAAATAGACATACACATTCATATTTGAAATTAAACAGCTGTAGTTGTTATGAAGAATATGTGAAATTCAAAGCGACAAATTCCAAAATTTAACCAATAAATGTGGCAAGTCAGAAAACTAGATTGTCAGCTATAAACCAATTAATTTCATGCATTTTAATTTTGAAGCCGCAATGTTTTGTTGTTAACTATTTACATACACAATTATATCACAATACTCCCATCAAACCTCACGTTATCGAGCGGCATAAATCTTTCTATTTAAAGTTCTAATACCATTGACCAATTTGGTCCTTAATAAAATCCCTCCATAGATCTATATGTACGCTACCTAAAAACAAAAGATAACACCGCTATAGATCTATCAAAAAAACTAATATTTAGAATAAACACATTTTATATAAAAGTTTAATTGACCTTGGATCCGTTGTTCCAAATATTACCTTTCACTAGATTATACTGTATACTACATACACACAGTATTAAAGCACAATACATTATTTTCTTTCTTAAATTATTAAGCAGAAACTTTTATTCCTTTTGAGCAACAGCGACATAGACCATAACTCATCCGGCCCAAAAGTGCCACCCCATGTCCCTATAACTTTGAGCTTCATTTATACGATTTGTCCATCTTTATATTATTGTTTATACTAAGACAATTCAGGTAAGCGTTTGCGTTCATCAACTCATATCCTTAACTGACATGCAGACCTATGATTAATTATGAAAATGGAAATTCATTTAAACAATGGCGTATAATTGAATTATTATTATTACATGCAAGCAATACAACTCTTGTCAGCCAATTTACAAACAAATAACAGCAACAGACGTATCGGTATACAATGGTAACTTGTAAAACTACAAATTAATGCAACCTTTCAATAAAAGGTAAAATAAACCTTGCTCAAACTCCTTCTAGCAAAGCCTACCGTCTGTTTGTAGTATTCAATTATGTTGTTTCATGAGCAGTTAATGTTGTTAAGTATGTTAAACAGTTTTATAAACTATTAGTTATGGATATCTACAGTCCCACCAAATGGATATTTTTATATCATGTCGGATATGCCCCACTAATTTTGTTCACTCTCCGTTTCCATTCAGATCGATACATACGCGCACTAAATACCTTAAACAATATAACACTCGACATTCCTTTCAAAGTTTTATATTTCTAAAATATACCCAACATCTAACCCGGTTGCCGTAAAATATACGAGTATATTTTATTAATAGAGTTATGTCACTTAATGATTGTTCATATGGACCAACTTGTATATCAAACGATGCTGCATTTATATTGCATATGCTGAATTTGCAATTAAAGTAGTTTGAAAAATAAAAATCTGTAATTGATTATCACTCATTATATCGATTAAACGAGCATTTGTATGGAAAATCGATAAAGGTAAATGCGCAATATTAACTCGTTCATCAAACATTGTAATATGTTCCAAGAGATTTGTTTCTCATATATTACTATTTTCATTATGATATGAATGTTGTGCTTCACTGAATTGATTGCAAAATAAAAGGATACAATTATATTACGTGCTGTAGTCCTTTTTCAGTATGAAAAAGTATTTTATTCAAAGGCATGGATGCATGTGTCTGCATGTTTCAATATGCAAACCGTAAATAACAGCTTATGCAGGACTTGATAATTCACATGACATGCAAGAATGATACATCTGTTAGATAAACAGAGGAGTGGATTTTGACATTAGATAAATAGTGCACCAGGAAATATTTGACATGCTGCATCAACTATATTTGCAATTAGCATATATGCATTGTCCAATAGAAAACATTCCTATGAAGTAGTTCATGAACATCTGCTGCAAAGTACGTTAACAGGATACTGATGCTCTTCGATTCAAATGCATTCGCCAATAAATGAACTATACATCAATATAAGCGGGTTGTTTTGTACACATACTCACAAACTATCAAGTTTACTTTGAATTTCGTAATTTTTTATTATACAATGAGGATTATATTTCGATACCCATTCATAACAAATACACTGACTTTGAAACGTTCGGTAATTCGAATGCGTAGTCGAATTGTTTTATTTCCACGTGTGCAATAAAGCATGGTATGCATCTTGTATTGCCAAGACGTCTAATGAATGCCGTAATTTGTTTAAATCGCGAAGCAATGTTTTAACCACATTTTCTTGTTTAGTAGCTTTATAAAATTATCAATGATTTGTTAACCGACAATGGACACAGATTGATCGTTTCGTTTTGTTGAAAAAAAGTAGATTTTATAATCTTAACTCGACATTAAATCGCGATATTTAAATTAAAGACGTGGTTGACTTGAAATATGTTATATTTTCTTCAAGGAAATACCATGTCATGAACGGTTTATATATAAAGGTAAAATGACAAGCGTAAAAAAAATATCATATGTGAAAGCATGAAAATAATACGACTGAAAATGGTAAGAAACAATACTATTTGAATAAATCCATTATGTTTTATATCTTATATTATATATAATCTTATCTTATATTATGGATTAAAACCTGTTCTTATGAAAAGATCGCTTCTATTATGTGTTTCAATTTTCTGAAAGCAAATTAATCAACACTCGTAAGAAGTTTCTTAACTTGCGATATCGTAATAGAAACATGAACAAACTGGTATTGTGACGTCATTTGCGTTTCTGTTACGTCTTTGTTACAATGTTTTCAACAAAAATGTTAACATGGTGATCTTAATCAAGTTAAATAATTCAAGGCAAATCCGGATTTAATGCACAGTTCTTAATAGCCTCATTGATTAAATGTTATCAATAATTTTAGATGACTGAAGTGTGTTTACACGTTAAATACACCAACGACGGGCACATATAAACTCATTTAAATTTATTTTGTATATAAGGTTATTATAGGAGGTAACATTGTGTAACAATTTAACTAGAGAGCATTGAGAGAACAACAAGTAAAAAACGATTATTCCAGATAAAGATAACTTTTTATTATGAACCGACGTTATCAAAAACAAAAAGGAAGATTGGATGGTTTAAAGTGGCGACATCGATAAGGAAAAAAAGACACGTTAATTCTAGCACCTTGCCGATGCGGTGCTTTTATAACAGCCGCTTGCTTGTCACATTTTAATTGTGAAATACTTTTACTAATGCACCGCTTACAAGTTTATAAAATATACAGTAAAGGATTATTGCCATAACTCACTTATCAACATACATTCGTAACGATCTGAAAGATAAAAATGTATAAACATGCAAATGCAAGTATTGAAATGATATCAGAAAAATCATGTACCAATTTATATTGTTAAATATACGTTATTAAGTTGTGTCTCTACATCTATATCACTCTAATAATAAATATTTAATTTATTTAATACTCTTAATGATTTTTTCTTTTGTTTTGGTCACGCGACATAATATACTACTCAAAATTTGCTAAAGATCACTTTTTTATTGTACGTGTAATTTTAAGTTCACCCCTAGCTAGATTCAGCCAACGTCACACATCATGTATTTATCCTCTGTGTTCATAAAATAATAATTATATTTAAAAAAAAACGCCGTACCGCGGTGCGATTTTTTAACGACATGCACCGTGATATACCGATTTACCGGTGACCACGTAAGACTACAATGATATATTCGTTTAAGTGTTTCAGTTGTTGACTGTAATAGTAACATTTTGCTTTTACATTCGTAATCAAACATACTTTCATAGCGTTTCCTGCATGGCAACCTTCGTTAAAACGTAAGAATTTTCCTTGGCTAATTTTACTATGATAGTACGTTATGCTGAGGTTCTTTTTCACCTAAATATGTCTTCTAAACGCATCTGTCTTCTTACGTATGATTTTAACATGAAATATGTTTTGAATCGATTTAATATGTTTCTAATGGATGCATGTTTAGGTTATAATTGCTTAGAGTGCAAACAATCAATGTATTGGTGCAGACAGATATGTGTCTTATCCAGCATGAAGATATTGTTCATTCATTACAGCGGTTACCAAGATGTTGCCCCAAGAAACCCATATAAAAAGTATGTGCCGACGCAAGACAAATCTGATTCTATGCTAGTATTATAAGTCTATCCGAATGTGTTTATTAAATTAAAGTTCATTCAGCATGTTAAATTCATCCATTTTTTAGTATCAAAATATGCATATCCGTTTGGTTGATTATTACCAGGTGAATTTTATCATTAGCTGACCATCAGAAACATCACAAACGTCAGCCCAATTAACTGTGTCTAAAGTTGATGGACATTAATCATTAACTCTTCAATAAAGTCGTTCATCATTGTTTATAATTGAACATATCACGTTATTCTAAAGAGTGTAATTATGTGACAAGACAGCGTAATTTCCAAATGTTGGACGTTTTTCTAACGTCCGGCGTTTTTTTTCTCCATTTTCTCGCTGAATTAACACCAATCTTTAAACTACAATTCCCTGTTAATTAAGCCAAGTGAGTGATTGTCTGCATTATAAAGAAAAAAATATCACACTGGTCTAGAAATATATAAAAAGGCTTGTAAATTAAAATAATCCTTAAATAAATGTAATTTAAAGCGAAATACAATAATAAAAATACACTTAATAATAACATATTACACAAACAAGATCGATTTAAAAGTGCATATCCGAGGCTCGTTCTATCATGTTATAATATAATTGTGCGTTATGGTGGCGAGTTGGAAATAATTGGAACGTTTACAATAAATAAAACAGTGACTAGATTTAATCGCATGCTTAGGTATGCGATTCATCAGTTATATGATGATAGTGAGAAATATTTTAACATCCATGCTGTACAAACAACATTTGAAGGCGAGGGTCAAATAGTTTTTATATAATTTTTATCGTTTGTTATCATTGCGCTTCTCCAGAGATAAGGTATTATTTATAATTACATCATTGATTTATCTGTAGTTTCTGACACATAACACTCGTTCGTGTGTTTGCTCACGATGTTGCTGTTTTTACCATTTTCAGCTTACTTTCAATCATATATTAATATGAACGTAAAAAGTTCATTCACTGGTACAACTTTACTGGATTACTTAGGATCATAGGCAATAAAGAATAAAAACATATCAGTATTTCATAAGCAGTTGCCATGTTGTTTTGATTTCAAATAATGACTGGACGTATTACATGTTTATAATTCAGTTTAATTTACTTTGTTTGCATAAGCGAATAAGCTAAGCTAAAAAATGACTTTACTGCAACAGACAGTGGGACATACATTTTACTACTGATCCATTACGAGGTTCCATGGTAATGATGTACGATGAAAGCCATTTGGATTATTTTGTTAATGGATATACCAGATCGAGGTACATTTTCTCTATAAAAAGCCTTTTCCTGAGGTTTAACTATAGCTATTCACTCTGTATTTTTTTACAAATTAATTTTATAGCTTGAACATTACGGATATTCTTATAGAAGCAGGTAATTAACACATATAACCGTCTATATTGTTTCTGGGAAAAAAATGTCATTAAAATATGCTTTCGAAATTACCAATACATTGGTTAGGAAAGGCATCGGTAATGGTGCTTCAAAATAGAACAATTTAGGAAACGTAATCGAATAAGTTTTAAATATTATTATAGTTTCTTTTAAAATTGATTTTAATTATTATTATTGTGTGTCGTTGATAACGTTCGGGCAATATTCAACAATGCGGCATTAAATAGAGACCTAGCAAGAAAATGAATATCAATTTCATCAACACGAATGTTATACAATGTTATGTATACCTCTATCAGATTGTTCGGGCGCTACAGTTATTGTTTGTCAAATCGTAAAGTTGCATAGATTTAAATGATTCGAGTTGAACGGAGTTGTCATTCTACCAATAATCATGTACTGGGCTTCTGTTTGAAGTTATGTAATCTATGTTTATAAAGAATCATGTTTAATGCAGAAAACGAAAACTAAATGAACAGAGAATTAAATAAGATGTTTGTTCCATATGTAATTTTGCAATAACATGAAAACATAACCGTTTTTCTTTTGCTAAAAACACATTGTTTGGTAAATTAAAAATCTATGCTTTATTTTAGATATGTCATTTTAATGTTTACGATAAACATATCAATTATTTAAAGTTTACTTACTTTACTTCAAAGCATATCAAGCGTTTATAATGGCCCAATACAAATATAATTAATTACATCAAACCGGTTTATATGACAACTCTTACACCCGTGAAGAGCATACCATAATTCCATGTTTAGGAACACCCTCAAAAAACCAAAAGATCAAACAATCAGCGAGAGTCGTAGATAAGTAAAAAAAAATGCCATTGCAAAGATGTGGGCATTGACTTTGTAGCTAGATACAGAGTGGATCGGAAAATAAATCAAGTTACAAATGAGATTCACCTCATCATCAGATGAAGCAAAAGGTAAGCAATTTCAAGAAGAAGTAAGATCTTTAAATTACTTCGTGAATTTTGCTTTTAAAAACACATTTGTTGTACAAAAACTAGTTTGAGAATATTGAAAATTTAGTTATTGGATTAATTGAATATTACATATTTTGGATTTATATCGCACAATAAGCTTTTGCATGTTCTTGATTTCTTAATTGAGTTGGTTCCTTATATATTGAAATATAAACACTTTCTATTTAATGTTTATATGTTATGTATAGGTTTGGGTTTAAGTATAAATGTTGACAAATAAAAAGAAATATGAAAAAGGAGCATTAACTATCAAATGTAAGTCATGTGATGATTCATATATTGTGCATTGGCGCATCCTCATGTCCTTAGCTTTACATCCTTGGCATTGGCTCCGTCACTTTTGGAATAATACAAAATTATCTAGTAGGTATGAAATTAGCCAGTGTGCCTGTGCATGCAGCAACGAGTCTTTGTTGAACACAATCGTTTGATGTCGTTCGCCAATTAATCGGATGGAAATGTGCTCGTCACAAGAGCATTATACATCGATTTGCTTTCAAAAACTCAACCATGTCACAACTAATTAAAGTCTTCAAGTTTCCAAATGGTTTGTGATTGCAGGTTTATGTACATGTTTGGATGAATTTATCTTTGCCAAAGCGCAATTCATTGCCCGATTATTTTATTATTGCGAAATTTGTTGGACAAACATATAAATCCTTATCACCCTGAAGAATAATCCGTTAATTTTCAAAACATTCGGTCCTAAGTGCCATGTCGGTAGTTGGCTTATTTATTTATGCATCGCAAAAAGAGGTAGCGCCCGTGATTAACGACCCGTACTCGCAAAAACGATGTTTTATGTATTTGCGATTTTAGGACCCATACGCAGGTTGTAATCCTTAACGCTCTGTATTGATCGTTCAAGGCTATCATCGTGTGCATTTGTGTTTTGTACTGTAAATTACAAACGGTCAGTTGTCAAATTTAAATGACCTACAGCTAGTAATATAGGAAATATATTAGATAATATGTCATGACTTCTGTTTCCGATATAATTATCGCTCGATATGATTGTGTCACGTTTTATTGCATTAACCCATATCGCGATTTTAATTCAATATCACACAATCAGCGATTGCTTTACAACCCATTAAAGTACCACGACCATATAATTCTTCAATTTTTATATACCTTTATACGATGAAAAGCAACATTACAAATCACCAATGCAATCACGGATGTATAACCCCCACCCTCCAAAATACCAACAACAACATATCATCCTATCGGACAACGCGGATATTTACAAGCAATAATGATGTCACTCAAAGTTCCTTTTTCACACTGTTCAACACAGCCAAATTGTTATCATAAATAATGCCATGTTTCTTAGGATATGAAATACCCAGTTATTTGAAACAGATTATATTAAGTAACATAAAAAAGCGTTATCTTTTTGCAACTGGGCTTGATCTTTGGTGTTACATGGCAATGAAGGAACATTATTTGCAAATCCAATTAACGTTAAGCGTTAAACACACAGTTACAGTTGTAGAAAGCTGATTCCAGATAAGGTTTATTTGTTTCCGGGCGAAAAATTCTTAATCAGGATCCATATATAAAGGAGATATTTACTCATCTTTGTCGATGAATTATAATTGTTTCTTAGCGAACAATTTGTAGTCTCTGGACAAGATATTTTTTAGACACACAATTTATGTCAAGGATTCTACGACACATACATTGGAATAAAATAAACAAGCGCACTGACATTACCAAGGGACACAGGTATGGTACAAATTGTATAATTATCAATAATGATACATTGCTACTGGCGGCCATATTTTCCTTAAGGAGCATATGTCAATAGGAACGCTGTTTTATTTGGTAGCCATTTATCATCAAACCGATGCTATTGAATACGGGGCTTCAGAGGTTGGCAACATTAGAAGTTATTGTTGTGTGTTGTGATTACTTGTATCTATTTTCTTCTGACCCACTAACCCAAAAAATCTTGAGTTATATTGCTCCAGCGGAAGACAAAATACTATGTTTAAAATCGTATCTGTATAACCTGTATTAATCAAGCAATGCTCTGTTTTAATGTAACAGACACTGGTGGTCAGTTGCTCGATTTTCTCAACATAAACAGACTAAATGGCGCCAACTGGTATTATAAAACGCGGACGCCATATAATGCAAACAAACCTTTGCACGTATGTATAACTATACAAACTAAATACACAATAGCACTGTACGATAAATATCAGGGTTGGTTCTTATTCGTGTTTGTTATGACCAACTGATTGTAGATTAACCATATCTTATAATACTTCTATTAATAAATCATGTGTGCTTGAGTCTTGCTGCAAATAAAAAAATGCTTATTGAGAAAAAAGTACACTTGCATAAAATTCACATATGTTTTTAACTTTGTTTTACGCAATCACAATTCTTAAAAAAATAAGATATCTATTTATCTTTTTCGATGAATTATAATTCATTCTGAGCGAACAATTTGTAGTCTCTGTACTAGAAATGTTTTAGACACACACATGATGTCAAGGATTTCACGACACAAACATTGCAAAACAATTTAAACAAGCGCACTGACACAACCAAGGGACACATGTATGGTACACATTGTATCATTATCTTAAATGACACATGGCTACTGGCGGACATATTTTCCTTAAGGAGCATAGGCCAATAGAAACCCTGTATTATTTGATAGCCATTAATTATCAAACAGATGCTATTGAATACAGGATTTTAGATGTTTCAACATCAGAATTTATTATTTTGTGTTGTGATTACTTGTATCTTTTTTTTCCTCATGACCCATTAACCGAAACAATCGTGAGTTATATTGTTCCAAGCGGTAGAGAACTAATATGTTTAAAGACGTATCTGTATTATCTGAATATACATGTATCAAGCAATGCTCTGTTGCAATGTTGCAGTCACTGGTGTTGATTATATACTTATCAATTGTTCGATTCTCTCAACATAAACATACTAACTGGCGTCAACTGGTATGATAAAACGGGGACGCAATATAATGCAAACAAACCTTTGCACGTATGTATAACTTTACAAACTAAATACACAATAGCAATATACGATAAATATCAGGGTTGGTTCTCATTCATGTTTGTTATGGTAATCTGATTGTAGAATAACCATATCTTATAATACTTCTATTAATAAATCTTGTGTGTTTAAGTCTTGCTGCTATTAAAAAAAGGCATATTGAGAAAAAGTACAATTGCATAAAATCCACATATTTTACGCAATCACAATTCTTAAAAAAAACAGACACACACTAAAGCAATTAATTGAAACTAACCTGCAAATCCAGAATCAAAATCTGATTAGACAATTATCTTGAAAAAGCATTGAAATACTTCCAAATACAAATAATATATCAATTAAGACCGGCTGTTAAGCTCAATGGGTTCGGCTTGCATTTTCAAATTGCACTACTATTTATGGCATTTATGGTTTGATTAACTTTATATATTTGAAAACTCAGTATTATTTTACACCTGATTATGCCCGGAGATATATTTAATTTAATTGATGCATTCGTTTAATGAAAACGCCTCAAAACCATAATTATCTTATTCAGTCATAATATCACGAATAAACAAAAGGGTTTAAATATCGTTTAATTTTTTGATCATCTTTCAACTCAGCTCAACTCAAATAAACTTTCTTAAGGGGTATATTCAATTGTTTTTATAGATACTATACACACTGTAGAAGAACAGTGAACATTTACGGAAATAAACGGGCACCACGCACGTTTCGTGACATTATATTGGATTATATTATACCAACGTACATATTGATTCATGATGATACATATATGCGTGTACAAAGTAAAACAATTGAGGCCTATGGGGCCATTATGTAGCAAATTGCCCTCTAAAATTCGGTTATTATGGAAAATTATTTATGGAAAATATGTTCGTGATAAAAGTAACAGTCAAGAACGATACGGCCTCATATATTTCTTACTATTCTTAAAACAATAAATCTCTATTATATGTTAATCCATATTTCAAAGCTCCAATTGTCAGAAAGGAATTTAAATAAAACATCTAGAAGTTTTTATTATTGAAGCCAAACTTTTAATTTCGAATCTTTTTTCAAAATGAATTTATTATAAGCAATTTCGAGATGTATTTAATAGCATAATAAGACATATTTCTGAAGAACAAAGCGAATGTTTTTTTGATTAAATGTAAACTGAATTTTAAAAATCCCATACACGCAATCAAAGAACAGATCATTTGTTAAACGTTGGGAATAAAGAAATTATGTCAACCTAAACCTACCAACCGTGCACTATATGATCATGTTAAATAAAACTGCATGGAGTCATTAAAATATAAATATGTAAACGGCACGCAACGAGTTTACTTTCCATTTGTGCTCTTTCTTTATCATTCCAGCTTTCAGAATTGAAATATTAAAATGACCTTACAAAGATTTATACATAAAGCTTATTTTTTTAATGAACAGGCCTATTGGCTTTGTTACAGTTACCTATTGTTATTTTGGTATTGGTGGTCCGAGCGTAGTATAAAACAATATGTATTAAATTGTACAGAAAACATTTAGTTAATCAACTTTATATAACATCCACCATATTTTTGTTTTTACTGTACCTTTAGATGCTCTATAAAATAATAAAGTTCTTATAATTAAATAAATCCATTTAAATACATAATTCGACATTAAACTTTGAGGTTTGAAATAGTCGTTCTAAATTGTCAAATTGTTGCACTAAAACTCGGGTTTACCGATAAAAATACCAATATCTAACTTGTTAAAAACCTTGGTGTTGTCCTAAGACAATCAAAGATATCTTCGGGGGATAATTGCATTATGTCGAGAAACGACTAGAAATTAATTTTTAAATAAAATGGTTGGATTGTACAACGGTTTACACTTAAGGATTACTAGCTCGTTTCTTTAAGTTTACGACGCAATACTTCGACCAATCTAGTCTAAAAGATGCATTGATTAACACCATGGTATGTAGAAGGTTTGTTTATTTAGAGCAAATAATCATAAAACTCTTATGGTTCAAATGAACGGTACTAATATAATACGAAAACAATATTTGTTTACATCATCGATATTCTACGATGAACCGCGCATTTGGTTTCGTGTATGTTTCTTGGTTTGAGTATGGCATTTAGGCAAGTGAGTCCGGATATCGCATTAATACGCTGAGAAAAAGATACAGTTTACGTTGAGACAGTGTGTTGTAAACATTCTGGAGTTGAATCTTGTATATCGCATACCATTATATATTACAAACTGTTTCATTTGCACGAGAGTATTAACCTTGTGTCCGACAACAAGTTATTGTATACATAGCAACGTCCAGCTTTCGTGAAAATTGTTTATTCACATTCGTAAACGTAACACTATAAAACTAGTCCCTGATGATGCTTATGAGGGAATATATTGAGGGCTTGACATTGTGTAAAGTGTACTTTCGTATGTTTCCCGACACGTAATTATATTATATTATATATATCTGAAAATAATCCGATCGCGAGACTTTGATTGAACAAATGTGCTTGCACATACATCTAGGGTCGTATGAACATTTATAGTTGTATACAACTAACGTTTGGACAAAGCTGATAAAAAAACATTTAGTAGTAGAATACAAATAAACACCAAGACGTATTGTATATTGCAGTCTTTCATCTGTGGCGTCGTTGAAAATTGTATCATTTAACACTGTAATAATACCTTCACAGAACGGTACGTCATGCTGTCCCTTTATGCAAACAAATACAACAAGAAATATCTTTAAAAAAGATATACGGCGTTGATTGTGGTTGGAGTTTATGGAAGGTAAAGATTTAAATGAATGAGATCAAGGATAGCTAATATCTTTTTCTGTGCAGTTTTTAGCTGCATCAAACGCAGTACGGGATGTTACGCGGAGTTTTCGCGGCTTATTTTACATTATTACATATTGCTGGTCATAAACCTATAGATACAAAAAAGAAAACCAAAGTCAACCGGCCACACGCGAAGTCTCCGTACATATTTTAAATATGTATACGCGCGTTCTTCGAACAAACCTGTTTGAGTGGTTTATCGGGAATTGCTACGTGTATTTGATTCGATTATTAACAGTATCGAGAATCATCGCGCTCATACTTAATACATTAGTCAATATGCTGCAATAATACATTAGTAAATATGATGGAATAATTCTTGTTAATTAATTAAAAATAATATTTATCATGGTACTGTTGAAAACACATTAAGAATCTATTATTGACATGCCATAAAATAATATCGCTGGATATCTTCATTTCACATCTTTCTGGTGGTAAAGAAAATTCCAGTTCACCTAGTTCACGCTATAGCGTCTTAATTACATAACTATTATATAACTGACCGCGAACTCCGAACAGCACAGAAGGTCTGATCTGTATATAAACTCTGACATTCAAACACACTAACCGCGAACTGACCCCTTATACCTCGCGGGTTGAAATGCAACACATTAAAGTGAGGCATCGCTTCCACTGCTCTTTATACTTTTACATATAACATGTTGACAGGAATATGGAAGTCAGTACTAAATATGAGAACATGGCCTTTAAGTACACAACGTTCTCGCGCTGAAAATCCTCTGAAAATAAAAGATGTACGCACAAACTGTATTGATGTCGAGATTGAGTGTAAAACTGTTCTATCTATAAAGCCTTTTTATTAGAGATAGAACTGTTTCATGCTGAACACGCAGTAAAACAGTGTTACAAAGACGCGGACATGTTTCCAATGTTCTAGTGGTATTATCAAATCAGCCAATGCAGTCAATTAAGTGTATTCATCTGTACTTGGCCGCGGGAAGTTTTATTTGAGTTCTATTGGACGCTAACAAAGGTCAGGCTAAGGTGAAAAGCTGGCGTATACAGCTGACGCCGAAAAATACCACGACCAGTTTTTGTATAAATACTAGCCATGGTGAGCAAAGTGGTTATTATAACGAATTACGTTGGACCGATATGCATCATACTGGCAATAAATGCAGTTTCTTTTTCGGGCTTGTGCCATGAGCCATTCTTGCTGTCATATTAAGATATTAACTACGAAATAATATTATGAAATTAAGAATACGTTAGCAAATGTAAAAATTAATATAAGTCGAACTGAATTATGGACTATAACTGTGTTGTTTTATTGATTCGTCTTCAGATAGGTATTAACGTCCCTCGCTTAATTTGCTGCGTGAATATAAAACAACTAGTCATTGTAATCTTCTACATAAAATACGAACTTATATCATTTTAAAAATCGGAAGCAAACGTTCGAGTAATGTTATGCTGTGATTCATCTTAATTTGCTTTAACTTAACGTACATGACTTTTACGTTAGAACATGGCAACGTCTAATTTATCATATTTTAAGTTTTAAATATGTCGGTTGAATAAGAAAGACCGAAAACTACGCAGGTATGTTCTGATTTTATGGATGTTAGTCTTAAATGATATGTATAATAGCTCAATTAGTTTTCAAATTATACGCTTGTGTTCTATATTTATTATTTTCATATTCTAAATGTTCGTTGAGGTATATTTTCCAGAATATGTCTATTGTTTGTTTGAAATTGATATTGCAAAAATATGCATATTCTTGTCTAAATGCCTAACAATACAATACAAAACAACAAAACCTACAACACAACATTAAAAGCTTGCAAGCAAACGCATAAATTATTGACTATTGAATGCAATTGTACTTGGTTTGCATATTACGATGCATTAGATAGAAAACAGGAGTTTGTAAATTATGCAACATTGAATATGGTTGAAGATACATTAACGATAATGCTTCACGAAATGCATTTAACGATCATAATTGCTTGTGTGTATGCTTGCTTGTATTTAATTGGTTTATTAACGAACACAAATTTTTCTGTTTGATTTTGATCTAATCTTTTGTTCTAGTTCTACTGAGACAAAAATCATATGTTACTCTAGAAAAAACTAACATGCATGTTTCATTTGGTTTCCATTCTATACATAACCCTTCTGCTCATTAATTATTCGTAGTTGCAGTCGGACGAATAATCTGCAAGGAACATTCGTTTTCAGAAGCAGTAACTGCTCGACATTCTGGAATATTATACGTAACAAGTGTATGCCTTGTGCGTAAAGAAGGATTAAGTAATTGTGTAAAGATGATAAAGCATGAACTTCATATGTTGACATTACTGCCTTTCCTGCTTTGAATGGGTTGTTGAATAGGGCCTACAATCATGGAAGCTTGTCACACGCATATGGACAAACATATTAATATATATATGCAGTGCATATGTTTGAGTGTATTTAAGAATAGTATTGTCATTTATTTTGTTCTGCATTACACAGTTATGTGAATTAGAAAATGATTTATAACTCCTTCGTGCCATTAACGAATTTTATAATGTATTACTTTATAAGTTTAACGTAGGTATTACAATGGAAATTGTTGAAGCAACTACACAAAATGCAGAAATCATATATCATGTTGCCTCATGTGTAGTGATCTTTGTTAAATATGCTTACCTATTTATAAGTGCTTCATATCTACAGTGAACTGCAGTCACACCAACAGCGCATTTGTATGGTATGCCAATTTGTAACCAACTATTTTTGCACACTTACATTTAATACACATATTGCTTCTCACGCATACTAAGTAACAAACACTCAAGTTGCAGAATACACACAAATACATCATATTGAACCCGCTTGCAATTACACGGTATCGTATTGGAATTGAATACTTAAATTCTCTTTTTAAATTTTTTAAATAAAATGTGTGTTATGAAAGTCAATATATGTAAATGAGTGATACAAATCCGATTTGCATCACTTCTTTGTTTTGATGTAGCATACTAGTAATAGATTTTGTTTACGTATTATATCCATTTTCAATTTGAATTATTGAAATGCATGCTTGCTGCTGTATGCAGGTTTAAGTATGTGGATCGGAAAAAGGAGCTGATAATATAAAACTGATATAAAATGCAAGGCTGATTAATATGGTTTGCATGAACAAATTATAGTGGGCTTGAACATAAGGTAAATTCTTTACAAGCAATCATCTGTCATGCTGCATTAGCTTTTTCTGCAATAAGAATATCTAAATTATCCGTTATGCAAATGGAACGAAAAATGCCATTCGGTTGAACAAGCACAACTTCTGAAAACTATTTTTTTACAGAATACCGATGTCTGTTATTCGATTAATGTAAAATCACCAGTGCTTAATCTAAATAATCTAAATATTAATACCATGTTCTAAAAATACTCTAGTATTAAATATTGTTTATAGAAAACCCAGCGAAGTAAACACGAAAAAAATCAATTCCGTATGTGGGTGGTTTACTTTTTTCAGATAACCATCAGCTTCTTTAACGATGACATACCTTGCCATCTACAACACAATGCATATTAAGGGAGACTGACGCATTTTAAAGCCATTTCCATTGTTTCTTTGTTTTCAACATACAACCTTATTAATCATATCAGCATCTTCATCATTAACATTCCATTGATCGGTCTAACCGCTATAAGGGTTGAGAGACAACGACAAAGAGATCATTCGTCAGTCAGGTATGGGCTGCAAACAGCAGTTCACCCATTGGGAGGGACGTCCACTTTTCCCTTTCGCATTGTCAATCTGACCTTTCTTTGACTGCGGGAACGGCGACCTCCATCCCTGTTGCACAGTCTTGCACAGAGAGTCGTGCCAAGTAACGCGTTCATACCAACCCAGCTTTCGGCGATTGACGGTCTCCAAGAGGATATCTTGTGGGCCAACAAGAGTATATTTTGGACTTTCTGGTTGGTCTTGTGCTTCATGTTGGAGATGTAGAGCATACTCCGAATGCACTGGTATTTAAAGGCCGGTATCCTTTGTGTGTTTTTGTTCGCGTAAAGCGTTTAGGTCTCGAAGTCGTTTGTAGGATGAAAATCCTGTTTTTTTCTCGGAAACTTAATGGCGACGCTTGCCCACAACCCGCTCAATAGGGCCATCGATGCGATGTTCATGGCAATTCTTATGCGGACCTTAGCGGAACTGGTACTTTCCTCGGACCGAACTGCATCCAAGTTCTTGAATCTGGTGAATTCTTCCATCGATGGGTCTTCCACCTATGGAGATAGAGTTGTGGAGGTTATGGACGGTCTCATGCATTATCCATGCGTTTGTTTATACTACGGTTGAGTACGCGTCGAACAAAAAGTATGTACGGTACCACTACGAAGGTCTTTTTCTAGGAATATTGCTCACTGATGGCAAAAAGATAAGGATATATCTGCGTTCGCATAATGTATGTTTGTTTAGGACCCCAAAAAATGTGTATGCATAAAGAGATGGGTTTCTTACTCTGTTCGAACTTTCGTTGATGCGTCCGAAAAAAAATGTGTAATTAGCTCTTCAGTCATTACCAATAAAGTTCGCTTGCTTAAACATTCAGAACAGAATGAAACTATAATAAAACTGTACCGGAAAGCACTGTTCATATAATGTAATAATTATAAATATATAAATGACACATACTGAGCTAACTTAGCGACTGGTAAATGCAAGTATACATATTTCCTGTATTAAACAACCAACTGTATTTGCTATAATTTTACCACCAACACTAAAATCGAATATGAACAAAAACAACACATTTCTTTGCCATACTTAAATGAAGACGTAAACCCACATTCAAACTTAAGCGCAAGTTTGGGCACAAACTTCACATCCGAATAATCATATGAAAACCAACAGTTGCAACACTCATTAATTTTTTGTGTGTATGATATATATAAAATATTTATATAATTTCATTTACAAACAAGTGCATACACTGTTCGAAATGTCAAAAACCACTTTCATTGGTTACTTTCTTAAAGTCACAGAGTGAAGACCGCACAATCAAACTGATAATTCAACTGCTGATATTATCGGAAGCAAATCACCTCTTACGCCCTATAGTACAAATCAATACATGTGTTTTCAGACAAATAGCGTATAATTTGTTATCAAACTAGCGGGTGTGGATGAAGCGTTATCTTGAAGGGCCTTTTCACGTGTTGGTAAATTTCCAAAATTAAAACAAAACGTTTCATATTCGCCAATTTTCGTTGAAGGTATGATATTTGTGAAAAAACATTAAAACTGAACATTTTACCAAGGTCTGAAAAAGCCATTGTATGCATATTTTGACGATTTAAAAACCGAACAATTATAAAACGTTGCAACGCGAAACGATTGAGTTATTTGGTTCTTATAGTGTCGTTATATTTTGTGATACTACGAGATGCTTATATAAAGTATAAAATACATCACAAATTGCATGAGCATGGATTGCCGAGTGGCGTTGAACCTTTACTCCAGGGGTCAGTGGTTAGAGCCCATTTGAGGGTTACTTTTGTTCTTTCTTTAATTGTATTCTTGTTTGGAGAGCGTTACAGATCCAATGTTTATATTTATCAATATAAAGCATTCAAAGTCCTCGCTCCTAGTTGTATACATGGGCAGAATCGTAAGAAAATGTGTTTTTATTGAGGATATCACTGAACATCCGGTTGAAAGTGGTTAAAATCAAACAATACAGCGATTTTTATTTTTGGGACGAGTACGGTTAAGTATGAAAACGATTTAGTTAATATTCATGATTCGACACGTAAATTCAAACCAAAACAAACACAATTGCTGATACGGGCGAATGTAGCGGAGAGAAGTAAATAACAAATGCTATGTATTTATCTTCCATATGCTAATAATGTTTAGCGCTAGCTAAATATAGAAATATAGATATAGTTTGCATAACTCGCTAAGCTGCAATGATTTTCGCTTATTGCATGTATTTTTGATCATTCATTTATTATTGTATCGATCGATTCGAAAACCGACTTTGACCAGGTTTTCGATGTAGACCTCGATACAAATATATTTAAATGAATTTATCTAAATTTTATTTCACTCAATACGATAGATATGCACAACAACAATCTATTCCGCGAACTGGTACTTTAATTATAAACTTATATACATGTCATAATCTGTGAAAAGGTCCCTTTATAATCGATAATATGTTTATTTGTGTAAATACACCTTTCCTATTAAGTCGATTTAATAACTTAAAATATGTTGTTGTTTTTTTAATTAATAAAGAATAAGTCTTTAGGTGTAGTATTTTTAATCCATTTTGAATCCCACACCAAAGTAATAATAAGGTTGATTGATCTCTTATCTCGGAAAACCATTCTTAACATGTATATAAGAAAAACAGTGTTAACCGGTTCATCGAGTTATGCATATAAACTATAGTGTATATATTTTACCCAAATTGTGGGTATGATACGGTTTACGATTGCAAATGTTGAAATTATCGAACTGTATCGATAATTTATATTATTACCATAGTTTTCAATGATGATGCTGTAGGTAAACTTGTGAATGATATATGAACTGCAGCTAAACATTTTCAAAAGTAATTGACTTTAGACTTATTTCGAGTCGATGTATTCTCATATAAAAGATGCGTGCGATTTCATTATATATGTAAGAAATATATAATTACCCATGGTTTAACCACAATTATCATTAATTTCCATGCATATTAGGTTTATTTTCAAAAACAAATTAACAAAAAAAACATTCAATTGTACGTGCATAACACTTATAAATTGCAATGTTGTCTTCTTGAGAGAAAAATGTAAACAATGTATGTACATGTATAATGTGTGTATTTTAGTGATATTAAATAAAAAGAATCTATATTATATTGAAAGACTGATTGTTTTTAGAAAAATATACTTATTTATTTGAGAACATTGTATTGTTCTTTTATTTTATATTAAAATCGCTTGTTTATTTATTAAAAAACGTTTCCCATGAGCGTGTTTTTATTGTAAGCCGGATAACCTTCAAGTTGGTGTTAAATATCCATCAATTACTTCTGTGGACACTTATGACGCATGATCTTCATATCGTATTATAAAAAAGAAACGTATTGTTATGTGATAGAATCCGTTTGTAAGAACAATAAATGGCGCACATAACATGTGAATGCGAGTACAAGGTAGTCATCTGTAATGCCGATGATGTATGACAAAACTATCCTTCTGTTAAATGTTACAGATAACCTAGTTTGCCAGACTTGAAAAACAACTAGCGTATCTTTTAAGCATACAGGCGTTAAAATGAGCGATTGGAAAAATTCCTATGCCAAATGTGTGTGACTTTCCCCAAAATGTGTCCGACATCAATAATGTTATAGTATAGATGACTCGTAACTAATATAATTTGGATAGGTTGCGTATTTCGGAGACTGCACAAACATTGTTTTTCCTCATTTATATTCGCTTCTTCAGCTAAGACCCCGCTGCGTTGAATGACGAGCGTACATTCAAACGTAATACGGCTCGATAATTGACGTCCCAAACTGTTAAATGCGATGAGTATAATTGATAAAAGGTGGGTGCATGTTGAAATTATATACATATCATGTTTCGTTTGGGTTAAGTACGAATTTCTATTCGCTCTTGAGTTTTTTGTGAATATTTTTTAGTCAAAATAAACGTGTGTATGGTGTTGTTGTTAAAATTAATTTTCCTAAATATTGTGAATGTATGTGTCGTAATTCAGAATGATTAAGAATACATCAGTCTAGTATTATAAATCGTGTACATTAATGCGCGTAATTAGAGATATTAATGAGTATGTGAAATATCGTGTCAATCGGGTCAAACATATACTGAATACGAACATTATGCTGATGACGTTGAAAAAGGAAGCGTTATGTCCCTGATAATATTCTCACTTTTCGTAGAAGATGTGAACCTTTTTAACAAGATACAATACTGTCTTGCTTTAATATTGATGACACTTAACTTGTTTTTGCATGCGGATGAAATGCCCATCGTAGGTAAGTAACCAGAAGAACTCTAGACGCATTTAGATAATATTGTCTTTATTGTTATTCATGGGGACTTCATGAACACTTTAAGTGGATTTTCAAAAAAGCGGGTGTTTTTTACTACTTGTAATGATATATATTTAAAAAGCAATCAGGATTCATGATCACTTTTCATTAACTGCGGTATTATGATATTATTTTTTCAAACAAATCATATTCGAACAACATAATTCGTTAAATATAAAAACAAAATCATATTTAAATAGTTCATCCTTACTGTTTTATCGATATTTTGCTCAATAATTGGTATGAATATTGTAATTGTAAAGTAAATAATTTATCTTTTTAAAATATAGTTTAGAGCAACAATTTGTCAAATCAAGACTTAAAAGAAGCTTATATGACATGCAACAACAAACATTATAAAATGATACAAACAATAACCAATTACAAAAAAGATCTTTGTGTCAGTCTTTTAAACATGCTTACAATTGTCACATTAAATCACCATCAAACACAAACCACATGATTTCTACTACAAAATGTACCATAACAACAGAACACAGCGTCAACACATCCACAACACATCAACGATTTTGTCCTCATCAAAATCTTTATGTTGAAACAAGCAATTATACTTCATAATAACTAAACCTTAAAAATAATCATCGAATTCTAGTAGCATCCGGTGAACAATCATTTCTCAACAATTGGTTTTTCTGAAAAATTATTTAAAGCAGGTTCTCTTTGAAATGACAAATATCTAACATTATTACATGTGTTAAGCACGGTTTATTTTAGGCATGTAGTATACACCGTTGCGTTTCATTAATGACATTAATATGTAGTTCATTTAAGGTAACGCAAGAGCATTCGGTTACAGTTATTAGTATTGGCAATCAACATAAGGTGCGAACTAGAAACAATCACCCACGTTGTATAATTAACAATCTATTGAGTTAAAATTAATTACAAGCGGATGATAATACGATACTATCTCCTTCTGTTGATGAAGCGGAAGTTGAATTATTGCGATGTTCAGTTTTTGTATAACCTTAGTTTGAACCCAAACGTGCCTAGTCATGTAAAGAACGTATAGGAGTCTACCGCCAATTGCTTAATGTCATATGACAGTGCTCATATTGGACTTGTGATTATGGAACAATTGACGTGTTAAATAAAGATAAAACATTGAAGTATTTACTTATCACAAATGGATACAAAGATATTATCGTACATAGTCATTAATACACTGTTTTGGTGCTTATTGGTATTATAAGTATGTTATAATACTAAAGAAGAAGTATATAAATATCAATATGTTTGATAACAAAATCTACAATCAATGTACTTTGTCATGTAAATGGTATAAAGGCTTGAAAAATAAAAACCATTTTGGAATGCCAATATGCGTCTAATATTCATCTGAAAGTGGGATAGTTAATTATCTTATGAACTCGTATCAAAGCAATCAATATAATAAAAAGATAAGTATAAGTTACGTGTGACCAATGTTTGCTTTCGTGACGGTTCGAAAGACAATTGCAGGCATTATGAAAATAGCATAAACCCACATGTCAAACGAGTCTAACCTCGAATTCTCACCAATTGATCACTGTTGCGGTAAGTCTAGGTACATATCATTCAAATGGAGTTTATTAGCTGAACGCATGTTAACGTAAATATAAATTCATTGCGTTTTTCGCATTCATATGTATATAAATATATATACTCTCACTATATGCGTATATATATATACGTTTGAGTACGATTTCAATTCGATTGTTCGATGATTAATCATTCAAAAGTGACACCACAAACGTCCGCTTGTCGTCGTTAATCACAGTATATGTTTTGAGTAGACAATATATAACCCATAAACGGTCATAGTGCAATCATAACTTAGTACTACTTCAATGGGATTGTAGTACGCTTTAGAAATAGATTTGCTCCGTCGAGAATCACTACGTATATCATGTTCAACCGAGACGTTACGCTTTCTAACCAAGCAATCAATATTCTCTTATTTAAACCCGCAAGTGTTTCCAGTGTATGATGCTGCACAAATTTGCATTGAACTTGTTTTATAAATTGTTGATTTAGGTGTTGCACAGTAAATGTTAACCTTTTACGAACCTATTTTCTAAAAGTGCATACGATCATTGTGTTTTCTGCATGGAACCGCTTGCGAAGACTTAAAATATTCAATTTGCCTTTTAAACTATAATATGGTCTGTTGTTGCCCGTTCGGGTTCATCGAAATGCATCTTCAAAACGCACGTGACTGTAAACGAATGCTTTGAACAAGCAATAAGTTTTGTAGCAATTCAATGTGTTATTAATGCATACATGTTTTCAGTGATTATATCATCTTCATTTAAGCTATCAATGTTTAGGGTTTTTTTTCCACCAAAACATCATAAGTAATAACGTCAATTTATTTTCAAAGTCAGGTGGTTGCCAATACTTTGCCACCAGAACCCCTTTCCTATAACAACAAACGTGTCAATAAGTTTGGTGCTTTAGATTTTTAAAAACATTTCTAAATATGTTCGTTTAAGGTGTTTTGTAACTTTTTTTTTCTTTTCGTGTTGGTTGTTTATTACCAGACGCATTGTAGCATTTGCTCACCATCTTACACTTCACACAAACGTTGACCAGCCTTATTAGTGGTTCCTGGTGTAAATGTACACATATAATGTATTTGGGAACACGTTATTTTAATAATGCAGTTGTTAAAAAAAGAAATCACAACCCCAATCGGTTAGGGTGTTTGAGGACATTCAGCATTTTCTCATTGCTCGTTTTAATCAACTACATATATAGGACAATGTTTAATCTTTCTTTATCGGAAACACTCACAACTTCAAGACATTCATCACTGCCTTTATAATTGCACGCTGTCGTGGTCACGATGCGGACATTTTTGATGACCCTTATCAGCCATACGCAGATTTATTTTAAGCGAGACATCAATTGCTGAGACAGATGAGAACAATATGGAAAATACTGATAAGAGTTGTCATGATTAATCAATAAAAAGTTAGGGATATTCATAGAATGGCCGGCCATTCCTTAAACAGGGTTTTCAATTAAATCAAATATAATGCCCGCTTTTTAGAAATAATAACCCGCGTTAACAATTTTCTGCTCGACTACAACATCTCAGATGTTCGTATATTAATACACCGTTTTGCTTTAAACATGAAAAGGCCAAAAGTAATGCGTTATCACAATATATCGTCTGTTTATTATACAATTGATCAACTTATTATCAATTATTAATCAAGCAGTCCCAGTTTAATACATTGAGACTAGATAAGCTATAGTTATGATTATATAATAAAATGTTAGATCAATTGTGCCGTCCAAAATTTATATAAAAGTTATTCTGTTGTATGTATTTGTAATTAAGTTTTCATGTTTCCCAAAATCGTTCTCGAGGTACTAATTTAAGCCTTAGACAATGATTTGATAATGTAGTATTTGAGTAGTTTGAATAAACAAAAACAAAACAAAAAACACGAAAGTAAAGACTTGATAATAGTGTTTTTTCAGGTTGGTTGAGTATGCTTTCCAAACCGGCAAAAACACATCACTATGAATAAAAAATGTTTTCACCTATTATTGTTTTATTGTTTTTAGGTAATTATTATTTATTTTTACGTTTATAATAACGTTGTTCTCAATACTTTGATAAATATGTTTGTATAGTAAATGCGAACTAAAGTTTGGACTTAATTTCGTTAGTGATCGATAGGTTCGAGACAACTTGTTGAGTTATAGTGAACGTTTGTTTATGTTTTTGTCTCTATGAAGAACAGCAAGTAACTAAGCGGAATTTTATTTATTACGTTCAATGGGTAATTAATAAAAACATTTTGCATATATACACCTAATAATAACTTCAATAGAAAGTCAGAATGATATATCTTATATTTTCATAAATATGTTAACTAATTGATTTTCAATCGCTATGCAAATCACGTGTTATTAGCTGTATTTAAATGACGACGTTAAATGAATTATTCAAGTATTATTCTCGCGAGTGTCACTGGTCCTCGTACAAAACACCACTTCAGTTGCCTCTGTATTTCCGGCTAAAAGATCTTAATTACCGCCATGCGTTTGAAGAATTTGATAAATTGTTCTCTCAACCTACACATGTTGTTCGCTCGCACTTGTTTTTTTTTATATTTTACGATAATGATGGACCTTGATTTCAATAATATTTTTTCTAAGCTTGGCGAATCTTCATCGATATTTATATTTCTTAAAGATTGTTAGTATAAGGTGTGCGCACTAATAAAAAATAACAACAGGAAACCAAAAATGAAACGTGTCACGACCACCGTCAAGTTTCATAATAGTATTGCAGTTTTGTTTTCAACATAACATTTACATGTAGCATAGTTGTATTTTTTTCAACAAACAAAGTGTTAGTTAATGTTGAAAGTATCAGAATACTGGTGGATAACAATATCTTTGACGTATTTCCATATGAAGCTTATTGTATATTTGTTGAATTTCTGTTGCATATCTAATAATCCCCATATCGCGAAAACACGTTTAGATAAGTAATTTCTATTTAATAAAATAATTTTGAATATGTTTCCGGGGACTGATGCATGCTATTGCTGCTTCCGCTATGTTTGTGTTTATGGACCAACTAACCCTAATACTTTCTTACAATTGATTTGCTTTTTCGGTCAAAGTCTTTGAAGTCTTCCTGCTGTTAACTTTGCTGTACATCAGGGTCTCTTCTTAGAACATGGCAATAGTGATCTTCAGGGCTATGCATTCACTAAATTTTTGTAGAGAAGAAATGCCCATGGTATTTTAAATGTCTTTTGTCAGTATGGATACCTGCGATGATGCGTAAAGGTTCATGTCTATTTTATGCTGGTGGGACTGGGAAGCTGTCATGATAAAGGAATTAAGGTCGTATTTAAAGTGATGTCCAAGTGTGCATTAATACACTTTCTATAGGACTGTTGTTGGGCTCCCACTCCAATTGTTCCACCGCCATTTCTGGCCTCTTCGTTTTGTACAGGATGTTCTTATGCAATTTTCGTATCATATGTGACACAGGTGGAAGTATGTTGGTCTTTGAACAGGAGTGGAACTCTGTCCAGGGTCAGTTTATCAGACAGCTTTTGCTAAAGAATGTAAAAATGGTGGCTGGGGATTATTTCTTATTGATTGTCTTTCCCCAGTTGGAGGTACAAATTGTGATTTTGATCATAGCCATTATGTATGTTACTATCTCGGATGGTATGTGTGGTATGTAGCATCTCATAATGTTCCTTTACCTTTGTATACTAATGCACCAGTGTTAGAAAGCTATAAATATATACAAATATACCTTGATATGTAAATCGTTTTATCTGAAATAACAGTGTATAAATCATTGCGATGTTATCATCTACAAACGGCATTAAAACAATGCTCCTTTGGCCATTTGCAATGGCAGTGAGTAATATTATCTGTATTAACTTCCTATGACGTTTTCGACACTGTCTAGTGTATTCTTAGTTACTGCTGTTAAAAGTTATATGTAAATATTATAGAATTCGTATATTGCATATTCAGTATTGGAGTCCAGACTTAAGCGCTTTCGATTTAATTTATAAAAGACTATGTATAGTGTTAAAGTGAGCCCCGATTATCTTTTTCATTGTTTTGTCATGTTTTATGGTTGTTCGTTTTAATTTAAAAAGTATTAATATTTAAATTTTAATAACGTTACTGTGTTGTTTAAGCCGAACATTAAAATTATTCGCAGATTTACGCACTTCCAATTTTTAGATAAACAAAAACAAAGACAAGTGCATGCTCTTGATATATATGCATGTAATCATATTCATATTTGTTTTTATCTAAAATAATAATACACCTATGATTAACTGCAACAACAAACATAAGTTCAATATCGAAAGCTGTGAATTGTATATTGACATGTTATTTCAGGTAATCTCTGTATCTTTCATATCAATTACATAGCCAACGAAGTAGAACGAGAAAGCAAATATTTTTAGAGAACACATATTATATTATCTGTATTTGGATAAGGACGGAGCATTAGAGCTAAAACTTGGGCTTGCCAATATTTAAATATCGTATTGACGTGGTGCCTTTATTTGGTGTGGCAGTAGCGATGTACCCCAACCCACTCCTCAAAACAAACGCTCATCTCGCCGTGTGTAAGTGGTTGGGGAAACAAGGGTAAGTATAACCAATTATTAAGAGATAGTGTCACAGGGTCCGTAGGAATACAAGTATACATCAGTGGCATAGTGTTACTTTTAATAGAAAATGTAATTCCAATGTTTTGAATAGATATTGTTTCAATCAGATACATTAACATAACACCGTGAACGTACTTGTACATGTTCTTATTGTAAATACATATATTTAACAGCAGCATGAACAGCACGATGTTGACATTGAATGCTACTCGCAAAACAATAAAACAGGTAACAAGCTTGAATTATTTATTAAGTGTTTTATCATTTAAGTATATCGATCATTGTGTATATTTTACTCTTTGTTGTAAAGATAATTGGTTATTTGATTTGCCGCGTATGTAATTTGCATTTATTTTCCGGTACTGTTTCAGTTAAATTAGTATTTTATCTTGTAGGATTTAGTACACATAATTCGTTTACAACGCATTTTAACATATCATATTGAATTTATGAACGAATCACACTACACGTAAACGTCAACCGGCACAAAGTTATATGGACGCTTAGGGCTCAGCTTTATAATAGTTCTTATTATTTTCACAATCGGACTACACTATTTATTAAATTGCTTCTTTCTCAAATGAAATACCAAAAAAGCTGAGTTTGAAATACGAATACACAAAGACAGGACATAACAAGACATAAAAACAAGAAAAGGCATTATCGGGTTGATTGTTTCATAATAGCATTTTTGGCAAAACAAACACGATATTGTGCTAACTAAAATGATTTAGCGCAAAACAATAAACTCTCATTAAAAAGCGAGTGTATATTCGCGTGGACAGAACTGAACCGGCGAGGCAAGTACTTGTCACTAGTACTTAAACGGAGCATTATATTACCTTTGTCTCTAAGACAATTATCAGTGAACGTTGTTTATTGGGGTCAATAGTTCAAAACGTGTGTTATCGTAGTAAAATCATCGACACATTTCCAATAATTTGCAATAAAAACATGGTCAAGTTGTCGTTATATTACTATAAAAATGTGTCACTTAGATCAACACAAAGAAGTGATTGTTTTATAAAAGTTATATTCCCTGGTACGAAATATTTCCACTACTAAACATATAATGAAGATAATAGGCCATGTAGGCGATGGAACACCATATTCAGTGTGTTAAATGTTATATGCAGAGAGAAGGTCTTCGAACATGCATTGTTAAAATATTACAAGACTTACGAACATAAGTGTCATTTTCTTTACCAATTTACCGGACCGACAAAATGTGCGCTTAACTACACATCCGAAGATCGCGGTTGATATAACGTTTATTGGGATTGGTAATTTAATTATGTGTATGATCATTTTTCCCTCATCCTCTCGAACAAGAAGCACAGTTTCCAGTTATGGTCAGAAGTAAGTGGATAAAGGTAAAACATACAATTTAACAAACAAACAAATAAACGCCACGTTACAATTGAAGAATGGAGCAAGATTTCTTATACAATTCATCGTGCATTTGCATGTCTGATGTTGATGCGTGGTTTGTAAAATAAAGTCAGAAATGAATGCCTTGTTACAGATAAATATTTATAAGTATTTTTAATGAAATAAAGATTTACTTGATAGTAATCGATACCTAACTAAAATGTTACGACCTATTAAAGCTCGTACACACGTGCACGATGACAACCTAATGCGATTATATGAAACAATCCAAGCGTACATGATATGCTTGTGATATAAACAAATGCCAACTTAATTGTGTCAAGCTATGTAAAATAAGAAAGTACGTTGATATAGCGAAAACAAACTCAACGCGGGTAATAAGACAACATTCGTAAAGTTGTTATAATTAAGTTGCTTCATGACAGTAAACATTCTTTAAATCAATGTCGCTAGGGTTATGACAAGATGCTCGAGGTATGAAAAGTTTCGGGATCAAACACTGGTAGATATAACGGTTCGTCAAAGTTACCTTGTTCACTGCGTTACTCACATTCTCCCATCATTGGAATAAGCTGTCTATTGGCAAATGCTATCGGGAAAATGTTCACGCTTTTAAACCACTGGTGCCTCTTATTTCAGTTTGAATCTGGGACGCTTTGTCGACGCATCGGAGAAAGCTTTTAACAAGCATATGTTCGTTCGGAAACTGGAAACCTTTGGCACTAAATTAATATTGTTCAATTAAGGATTGTACAACGTTCGATATCGCAGCTTGAATGGTAATTTAATTATTTAGATATGAATATTTTAATACAGGTACATTGTATACTTCAGATTTTCACTTATTCATCGATACGTTTTGTTTAAAATTGTAATCGATTTATTTCATATGCACACAGTGTAGTTATATTTATGTTGAGCAAAAGTCTGTACATACTAAATATTTTTATTGTTTTCTTCATGACAGTCTTTTGGCAGGTTCGAGGAGAATATTTAATGACATGTCACATATGTTGTTTAATTTTTCGAACAATGGCATATACACGTATTCACTCTAGATAATGAATAGGTTTATAAGCAAGACATAAGGACATGGTTTTACTTTCAATTTTTTAAAGGAATTCAATGTTGCTTAATTTGTTTAAGTCAGAGAGATGCTCATGGACTCAGTCTGACGAGAAATAAAACTTTATTGAAAAAATATAAGAACTTTGAAATTTTCAAAATACATTTGTATTAATAATTGTAGTTAAACCAATTTAAGCCTAGTGGACTCTCCCATCCTTCTAAATTGGATCAATTTATTCCAAAAATTAGGGATGTCTAGTATATTTATTTCTATATTTAGAATATGTCTTACAGAAATTTCTTTAAGCAAACAGCGCAGACCCTGATGAGACGCCGCATCGTGCGGCATCTCATCTGGGTCTTCGCTGTTTGCCAAGACCTTTTTTCTAGATGCTAGGCATAAATGGGTTAAAAAAAATTGGTTAGCGAAGACAAACCCTTAAAAAAAATGCACTTGATTATATATAAATGTTTCGCTTTGCTATAGTTTTAAACAATCTTATGGATAACATTTACTTGTCAGTGTTAGTCTTGAAATAAATGTATAATAAGTAATAATGAATAATGTTATAAGTAAATAATTGTATATAAGATGTGCAACAGTTTGGCTCTTAGTACTATTATCTTGTAGGATATATACTATTTATATAATATTTACACATCCAACGTCGTTTTATCCTCGATGTTACGTCTTCGCTATTTCTTAAATACCGGCTCTAGTCGGGTATCTAGTGCTGTTCATTCCAAATTCTGCTTAACGCATGGGGCTGTAAAATATTATAAAACAATAGTTGTTATAATTGTGTGCATGTTCAACTTTTTCTATTTTGAATAATGCGCAGTTGTGTTGGAAAGTGCAATCAAACTTATGGTCTTTAATTATGCATATCCCGTTCAGGTTTCAGACAAAAAAAGATAAGATTAAGAAAATTAATGTTTTTATGATAAACAGTTTATCTACTTCGACAGTTGAGACTGTCCATATATTTTTTGCTATAAATTAGTTGACGTTGACGTAATATTATTACTCTGCTGCAGTTTTTTCCCATTTGTATATGAAAGGCAACCTAAATAAGTTAAAGTTGAAAATTGATGAATAAAATAACAATATGATAATTTGTTATTGCGCCCATATTTCCAATTTGAGCCACGTAAACGATTTGTTTTTTAATGAAATAGCATGTGATGTTGTATTTTGGTTAAGCATTTATGTCCTACCACATAGACTGTTTTTGTTTTTCTTCGGATAATGAGGAAATAACCCTCATTAGGCCTATGGTAATGATTGGGTCTTTGCATGGTTTAATGAAATAAATATTTAAGTATCTCAACCAGCCGTGATAGGCAATAAGTTTTAATTGTTCATTTCATGTTATTCAACGTGTCCATTTAACAAGACCACATATTGCCTATAAATCTGTTATCTAGTATGCTTCACTGCATGAAAATTATATCTATGTGAGATATTATATATATTTTACATATCTAGTAGATATAACTGAAAGTGCAGTTGAATTGCTACCCAGTGTCTATTTTGCCGCCGTATCAATGTGTTTGCCTTCCAGGTCGATGTGTTATTATGGTTAAAGCTATTTTTAATTATAACAAGTTGGAACACATAAGCAATTTAATATTCCATTTACTTTATTCCTTCTTACGTTACAAACGACATTTAAAGTCATTGAGTTAACAAATGATGATACAATATAAATAAAATATGTATACAAATATTGAACTACGAGAATATTTACATTCCATCACGGCGTTATTAAAATGTTCCTTCCGTTTTTCATAATGTGAAAAACGACCTGTTCCCTCTGCAGTTGTAACTTATTGAGATAATACACTTATTATCATTTATTTGATTCATATTACCACTTGGTATATGATAACAAAGTGTTATCGAATTACCGTAGCTGGATTTGCACTTTGTTGTTGTATGCAAATGAGAATTTAATGGTATTCAAACTGCGCCAACTGTGTACAATGAGTTTTGAATGAATGCACCGTCATTTGAATTCCATTGCTATATGAACGGTGATGCTATTCAGTTTGGATCATCTTTTACGACACTGAAGCTCAATTATTCATAAACTTTTCTCAATTGTTAATATCACCTACCAATGTTTTTCATTGATAAAAAGGCAAGAAAATAAACTAACGTAAATAACACAAAATACAAATTTGCATGGGATATATTTTCTAATCAGAAACAACATTACTAACAATATTATGCTTTATTATTAAAGGATGTGTTTGCTTTAAATATCAGACATTCACGTTTACATAATCAGCGGATAAACCATAGTGTTATGATAAGTATGTAAATTTACGATTGTGTAAAGGGGAAGTTTAACTGATGACTTTCATCGTCTGGATGTTAAATGGCAGTCTTTATTAACAGTTATGTTAAACTAAATCATTGAATAGTTACGAAATACACTTTTGTTTGAACAACTCATGTTTTATGTTTTTTGACGGATTCACAATTCTAGACATATGTTTTACAGGACTGCTGTTGTAGAGTTCTTGAGCTGAATTACACATCATTATAGAAATATAACAATGTTTTTGTACACAATTGCAACGCAGCGGCACAGATTCAAATTGGAATTGTGGGTCTTTGTGTAAATTTTAACTTGATGTTTTAATATATTTAAGAATCATGTGTGGATAAAACCATGGGCATAATACATTGTGCATCTATATCGGTGGGATGGTGGTCACACAATAAGATATAATTCGAGTTTATATAAAACCAATCAAAGAAGAGAAAAAAAGTTAACATCAGCTCTTAATTGTGGCCCTTTATATGTTATGAACAATATTCTGTTTAAATATGATTCAGTTGGCAGTGTATACGAGTATACTCGACATACTTCGTTTATCTTCTGCTTCTAAATAAATTCCATGTTATTAATACGTATTATTTTTATTTCAGGTGTTTGTTTTGTTAGATTATTCGCCAGTTATCAACTGTTTTTAAGAAAACACCAGCAACACACATTTCTGTATTTAGAGATATTTTAGAACAGATAAAGTGAGATTTCTTAAATAAGGCATAATTAAGAACTTATAATTTTATAGAATTATCGTCGACCGTCAACTATATGCAAGCACAATCTTTTTCAATATATGTATCCCGGGAAGTCAACCTTTTGGAAAAACCACCTTCATGTACCTGCTAGTATGAATAAAGCTGACCCTTTTATAATCCTTTAAAAATCGCACACAATATCAACCGTTATTATTTAAAGTAAGCTATCATAGGTTCATATAATCGACCAACGTTGTTTGTACCGAGAGATTATTGGGGTTTGCTTAACTCATGCGAATGCCGAGATCAATCTATAAAATAATTTTCATATATAGTGACAGAAAAATATTAGGTTCCTTTTTTGATGTTATAATCACAATCACTTTTTACGACGGCCAGAATCGAGCTTGCGTTTATCAATGCCTGAAGCCGTAATTCATGTTGTTCTTTGTTATTCTACGGATATTGCAATTCCCTTTTATTATTTTTAACAAAGCACAACAGTGTTTTTCCCATATTTATTATTTACATTTTGCCATTTATGTGACTTTTCTCCCTGTCAGATGTGTTTACATTGTTCGCAAACACTGTACCAAGAACATTCTAGTATTGTTAGGAGATCGTCCGATTTATCTTTCCAGCTAAATAATTAATTAATATAATTTTTAAGGTCGCATTTGTAATTAAGTTTTGTTCGTATTTATGGCCATTGTATTGTGTGAAGTGTCGCTCGTTTATGAAATATGAATATCCCTATCGAATCAGCCTATTCTTTTGTCATCATTTCTTGTGAATGGTTGTTGTATTGTAATCGATACTGTACAACACTGTGAGATTCATTCTCTGCTCCGTTCATTTGTATGTTGATTGAGAGGCTGGAAACAAGCTTATGTCAGAGGAATGTTCAAAAAAGGTGTTGCAATATTTTAGCATAAGTCCACACGGAGTTTGCAACGTAAGTAATGTTTTAGGTTGGTCCATATATTACCATACAAATGTTAACTGTGAAAATTATGTTAAATTAGTAACTTATTTTCACAAATTTCACCATTGTGGACAATGTTAATACTGATTTTATTAATTCAACGCAGTATGATAAAGACGTGCATTATTAATGAATTCGACAGTTATTAAGTTATTGATAAAACAAACTTTAAAAATGTTCTGCTGAATGGATTTATAAACGTTTGTGATTTAATATTTTCAGGTGGAAAAGTACACTCAAGCTACAATAACCTGTGGGAATAATACATACGGCAGCAGACGTGCTATGTTATAATTTGATCAAACTTCACTCATAGAAGCACACCCGGTTGCGCAATATACAGCATACAAAGTAGAAGATAACACAGTAACAACGTTGCATTCAATTGGATTATGTAACAGAATCAATTCGCAAAACAAGTTAAAAATGTTTTCCGCGTTGGAGCTTATGAAAAACCAACATCACGAAGTGTATATATGAATTAAGAAAAATATCATATATCATAAAAGTACTTGGAATGCTGAAAATAAATTGAACTGATTTTTAATATTTATTTTTCGTGGATTGCGTCGTTTGAATGAAGTGCCCCCAGATACTTTAATATTTAAAATAGTCGACAAAGAAAAGGATCTTGAAATAGTATAACATTTTTCATAAATAATGAATAAGACGAATTCTTATTTGGCTTTATTGGCTTTAACAAACAACATGACTATTGATGCGCAAAGCAATTCCAGTACAAACATGCTGACGTGCGTTTCACAATCCAATGAAAACCCTGTATGTGCAATTTTGCTTAAAAATGCTATCGACGTGAATATTTACCCAATCATTTGTGCGTTCATTTACGTTATATTAGGATTCGTTGGAAATTCCACAGTAGTTTTCATCTACCTGACAAAATGGAAAAAGAACAGGACACGTGTATTTATTCTTTGCTTAGGAATACTTGATTGGTTGAACTGTACAATTTCCGTTCCTTTAGAAATTGCTGTTTTGTTGTACCCGTTATCCTTTGACCATCATATCCTCTGCAAAGTCGTTCGAGGTCTAACATTTGTTATTAATAACACAGGATCTCTTGTTCTAGTGTCAATTGCAATTGAACGCTTTCTGGTTGTTCATGACCCTTTAAAAAGTCGACAGTTAACACCGCGTTTTGCCAAGACATTGTGTTTGATATCATTTGTAGTAGCTTCGGCCGTAGTGTGGCCTTCATTTGTCTTTTACGGAACACATACCCTTACAATACCTTTAACTTTGCCAGAGGGCACCTTGTATATTATAGGAAAAACATGTCTCATAGCGGATGAGCACGAAATTAGAAAAGGTTTAATTTTGATTTTTACGACTATTTTGTTTGGTCTTCTTATTCTGATTTTCATTATTCTTTCCACGCTTTACATTGCAATCGGACGAAAGATCTACATCGCAACATGCACTGATGTCGGTGTGGACGCTGCAGGTTCTGGTCGACTGATGCGAAAGAGCATAGTGTCTGCTATAACCGGTGTTACCAAGGAAAAAGATGTCGCTCAATTGAAGCGAATGTACGTCATATTACCAAGACTTTGGGTCTAAAATTCAAAGCAGTAATTTTAATGCTAGAGAGGATACAAATAGGAAAACAAATTCCCTTCCTAAACAGAAGACCATATTCGATCACGTGCCCGAAAAAATGGAGGACATCAACCAAAGCAGTGGCTCTCAACTGGAAATCTCGTCATTAATGACAAAACACACTGCAGCAAGACATTATAGTCAAAGTGAATTGAACTCAAATAACCCGAGAACAAAAATGAGCAGGCCATTAGTGAGAAAATCCTTTTCGACTTTAAAAACAAGGGCAACACGGAAAAACACTATGATGATGAGAATGGTAACGATTGCATTCATGCTCTCATATACACCGTTCCTGATAATTTTGATTATACGTTACACACATGATTCTGACTCGTACAAATATTATCTATCTCTTGGATTCTCTGAAAGGGTAGCTTATAAGGTATTCCTGAATTCCTATTTCATTAACAGTATGATTAACCCATATATCTATGGTTTCATGAACGTGCAGTTTAGGAAACAGGTGAAAGATCTTTTCCGCAAGATATTTTGTAGTGGCTGTATCTATAAACGAAATGAACGTTGTAATGCTGAATCAGCATCATTTATTTGATTTCGTTTAATAAACATAATGTGTACTGTGTAAGCATTTTATGGGAAAAACGTGAACATTTTTGGTGTTTGATAATTGAAGAAGTGTATATTGTCCAATTTACTTTTCAGCTTACAAGGGAAACGCTTGCCACAATATTGTTTCGTTTCTTTCATATAAAATAGTGTTTTTATCATTCGCCGACGTAACTCAATTTACAAAACCTCTCTGTAGGAGTTGTAATGTTTTGACATTGTGTACATTTCCAACAAATAATAATTTATTTTTCGGCGAGCGAGCATGAATATTAATTATTGCGTATAGACTTCAATATTGATGTTGTTAAATTACAGTAGTTTGTAAGTGTTTTATTCGATGGTAATGTGTGTGTTTGTTTGCGTGTTGTCTATTCTATATTTTCGAATCGTATTTGCATTTGTATCTAAAACAATCATTAAAAGCCTGTCGTTTGTGAAATGCATTGATAACTTTTAGTTTATGAAATTTAGTGTTTGCTTTTAATATATAAACCTTAAATTGAATAAAGAACAAAACACGTAATAAATGACAAATATCAAAGGAACAAAAGCTGATCACAAGTAAGATTAGATATAAATGCATTGTTTGACGTAGTCTTAAACATTCCATAAATGCACGATCGTTCTTGACATGAGTGTTTCAAGAATTAGATCTTTTATATTTACATGATATTGGTATTGAAATAAAGTCTAGATTCAGATGTTGGCTGTTCAAAGTTCCGATCTAGTTGCATGGAGCATACATATCCTTGTACCAAAAATGTTATATTAATAACTTAGACTTAGAATATTAACTTAGCGCTTATAAGTTGTTGGCAACTTGTTAGCGATTTATAGAGATCATACGTGCTCGTCATACGGGTAAAATACAGAATGTGTTAAAAAACACCACCACCATTCCACAACTTAAAAGGTCTTCAAGTTTCCAAATCGCTTGTGACAGTATGTTTCTGTACATTTGTGGATGAACTCATCTTCGATGGTGCGCACTAAAATGCCAATTTTTATAAATACTGCGAAATTTGTTGAGAAAACATATAAAACCAACCCACTCTTAATTTTACGTGAATTTCTAATATTTGAAAAATCAAGATTACCATTGGCTCATGTTTAATGCATCTAAAAAGAGGTTAATCTGTGATAAATGGCCGTGTAATACTGTACCGTAAGGATATAGACTTCGTCCATCATGTTTCCTCTATCTTTAAGAATTGTAACCTTTGAAGTACATAATTTAATTAGTCCTCAAGTAGCGTGCAACAATATCTCATAAAATCTGATTAAAATGCGCGAATGTATTTTAATTATTGCCATTATAAACATGTGTCTTTAGCATAATTTATCATGCCAATATACATCGTATACGTTAAATTCGTATACTTAACTAAAATAACATATAGGAGTGTTCAGAAAAATGGTGTTTCAATATATTAAGAAAACAATTCTTTAATAAAAAAGTTGCACAAAACATCAACTCCGGATATATCATCAAAAAACAGAAAAACATACATTTAATTTGACTTGCACAATGGACATCGTCAACATCACATGTGGTTGATATCGAAATATGTCGATATGCAAAAAATAAGTGTCAACAAACATGAATATATAAAAAACAAATGTATGTTAAAGTACAGAGGATGAACAATTGGTAAATTCCGTGATACTATTGAACAAATTCGATCGGGTAATCAACGATTCCTTAACAGATAAACAACGTTTTATTAGTTAAGACCTACCCGGTATTTGTTGATTGTAGCAATTGTACACACTTAATAACACGTTAATACTATAGTCGTATTTTATTTATTTATTTCTTACATCAAAAAGTGTTGAACTAATACACCCAACTGATATTCTTCCTTAATATTCGTGGCAATTCAACAAATACTATATATTTCTTGTCTAGAGATAGTATTTCCATTATATCTTCCAGTCTGTATGCGAAGGGGGTGAACCGATAATTTTAATCGGTATAAATACAATCTTGCATTTTTCGGAACTAAGTCATATAGCATAATTAAGATTTTACTTAAAGTGACCTTTTACGTTTTAGGTTATTGACAAAACTAAAAAAAAAGGATTCAGATTTTCAAGTGTTCGTTGTATTTATGGTATTTGTGTGGAAACAGTAATACTGAACATTTACCATGCTTTAAAATATCCATTATATGCATCTTCTGACGATTTTTTAAAATCGTTTTCAGGTTTTTACCTGAAAAATGTTATGCGCTCCACTATTAACAATTATCAATATTATGTTTTAAATAACAAACTTCAATACATGCCAAAACCTTTGAAAAAGCCTCTTTAAGTGTTCTATAAATTTCTAATATTGAACTATCTTTAAGTGACCGTTCAAATTGTGTTTATATGAATCTATAATTCTTATTTTTTTAATGAATTAAAAAAAGTGAACATTCATATCATGAACGCTGTAAAATGCATAGTTGAACCCGTTATTGTTAAATAATTTCTTGAAGTTATACACCTATTTCGGCAGCCTCTGGCGTAGTCCAATGTTATATACAGTTTTAGAATTATGTTATCAGGGTCTGATATTTTAAAACAATATTTGTATGTATCTCTGTATAAAGAAGGGATATATTCCTAACACACCATGCACACATGAATAACAAGTATTCGTTTAAACTCGTCAAAGCCTCTTTACAGAACTTGCGATGCATCATTTCTTATTTCTTAGATATTGTAAAACCCCAAACATTTGCTTAATAACCTAAAATAGACCTAACGAATACATCAAACAGTTGACAAAGAATTTTTGGCTTAAAGTAAAAATCTCGACATATGCAAAACAAAGTATATAATGCTTTTAGAGCTTTGCCAACTGAATGTTCGGAATGTTCAACTGAATGGTGGTGGTGGTGAAGGTGGTGGTGGTGGTGGTGGTGGTGGTGGTGGCGGTGGTGGTGGTGGTGGTGGTGGTGGTGGTGGTGGTGGTGGTGGTGGTGGTGGGGGGTGGTGGTGGTGGTGATGGTGGTGGTGGTGGTGGTGGTGATGGTGGTGGTGGTGGTGGTGATGTGGTGGTGGTGGTGGTGGTGATGGTGGTATCATTTAATCGTATGACCTTAATCAAGTTATTGACAACGTCCCAACATTCGTTTGAAAGTGTAGAAACACGCGGCCACGTAGTTCAAAATACCCATTCTTTTTATAAGCCTTTCAGGATCATCAAACAGCTGCTGACAGTCGGGGTCTCTTCGGATGGTGACATCAGCAGTTATTGTTGTGTGAAATATTAACTAACATTAATTGCCTTTTTGACAAATTGACATAAACACACTTGATGTATATTGTTCTATGCGAACAATTAATAATATATATAGTATCCAATTATAGCAAACCATGAAATATGGTGATAACAGAGATATGTTGATGGCTTTTTCATCAGTGTCTAGATCATGTAAAGATTAGCCGACACATTGGAGACAGCTGTTATTGAACAAAAATGACTTCATATCATGCATAAGAAACCCGTTATACGCATGGTATATGTTTTTAAACTAATTAAAATAAAGTTATGTAATTAAGACCGTATTACCAAAATTGTAATTTATGCCTTGCAGCATGTATTTGTAAAGGACACAATGCTTACAATAGAAATTTAAATTTGTTTTACCCACAAACTTATTAAAACCACATACGTTTACGGTTCAATTACCATAATATTTGAGATGCTTTTGCCCAGTTTTCTCTGTTAATAACTATCAAAATTAAAACCAACAATTATTATAGCATTCGCTACCAAAACTAGCCTATTATTGCAATATGAGCGTGCTTAGAAAGTTTAATTAGCATGAAGCAGCATTTATAACCCTCACCTCCATAATTCGTAAAAACATTTGGTAGTTTGAAGCCCGCTTTAAATCGAATACAATGAGTAACCAATAGTGTCTATGAACAGAATAACACAATTACTGTATTAACCATTGAATGCAAAAAGCATTTGAGAAACAAAATGTTAATATTTGTTTTATATGTTCTTTTCTATTGACGTATAAAATATGTTTTTTTACCAATTCGACTTCTTAATAATTGATACAGAATAAGTTATCGCTCTTTCCTTATATATTTTGCCTGCATAAGCTATTAAAAGTTTTTTTTACAATTAAGCTACAGTTTCATTATGTTACTCAACAAAGTAATTGTATATTGACGTCAAAACAAACAAACAAACAAGAAATGCCGTCATGCCGTCAAAAAGGCAGAGACGCTAATAAGAACCAAAACAAGTTCACCTTGACAGCAATACAGATAATGACAATAACATAATAAGTATTATGATTGTTTAAGTCATAAGGCAAAGAATATCACGCACTTATTGAATAAATTCGTCGCGTAGTGGACACTGTATTAGCGTATTGTTCAGGTTGTTGGATAAAATAGTCTCACATAAGGTTCAGATATAAATTCGAATTTCTTAGACAAAGAGCAAGATCGATACATTCGTGTAAATAATGACGGTATTCATGGCTGTAAATATTCGTAATAAAGTAAAAGAGTTTTAAGCCTATACATACGCCTGGGGTGGATTATCAGAAATCCTGTAATAAAAACTGGTTATAAATTAACTTCTTGAAATGATCACTTAGTGTTATTGATCAGATAACAGTTAAATGTTCAGGTGTTATTATAAAAAAAAATGTAACTTGCTAACACCATTTTCCTAGTTTATTTTCTAGTACGTCAAAATTATTGAAATATGCTAATATACAGTATCAGTACTTGCTTTACACATGTACTTCATGTTCATATCGAACACCACAAACAACTAAATGACAATGTTGATTCCGCTATTTCGTATTTTTTGTTATTTCTCCGTCAGCAAACAAGTAAGCCTGAGTAAAGACTAAAGCATCATATTTTCCAATGTCAAGTACACAATTCCAAAAGGATCATCGAGGCTATACGAGATGCAGCAAAGATATATTATAGTTTGTTAAAAGGGCCTTTTCACAGAATTTGGCATGTTTTGAAGTTTGTCATTAAATGCTTTATGTACAATATAAAAAAAGAAAACAAGTAAACCTCAGCAGGGCTCGAACCACTGACCCCTGCTGTCCTGGAGTAAAAAGTATATGACCTAGACCACTCGGCCATTCTTCCAAATACAATGACAAAGTATTTTATACTATATATAAGTAATCCTCGTAGTTTCACAAAATATAGCGACAACAACAGAACTCTCCAAATTATAAATTCATTTCGCGTTGCAACACTTTATAATTTTCAGGTTTTTAAATCGTCAAAAGATGCATATAATGGCTATTTTAGAGCATGGTAAATGTTCAGTATTATTTTCCTCACAAATATCATAACCAAAACGAAAATTTGCGAATCTGAAAAAACTTTTTTCAATTTTGTCAATTTACCCGAACGTGAAAAGGCCCCTTTAAGTGTTCGGCCATAATTTGGTGTATTTCTATGCAGCCTTTGGCCAGATATCTGTTTAACTACGTAATCCGTGCATTGCTTTTACTCGATGCTAATTACTGTTTTACTTTGAACCCATTTAACAAATGTAAGCATACTATGAATTGCGTTTGTATATGTTTATAATTTACATGCATTTGGGTTACGCTTTTATTAAGACGGGTTTGTATAAGTTACAAAGTCATTTCTGCAAAACTGGGCTGCACTTGTATCTTCGATTTTACATAGGTGTGATAGCTGTAAAAAGTTTTCATCGGGCGGGTATAGTTACGTCTTTTAAATGACTGAACAAACTGAATATATAACTATTGCGTGGTTATCAGTGATAGCAAATGACATCTTATTATGTGCTCAGCGTTGCGTTTCCTACATTGTCATTAATGTTTGTTTACATAAATAAATATTCAAGAAAAAGTTCAGTAAGTTAATTTAATAAAAATCCACACACACTGCTCGAATCACTTACCAAATGAAAACCAACGTTTCTTTAACTAACTTTTCTTTAAACATTAACTATTTATTTAATGTCACTCCCGCGAATTGTAAAGATACATAAATTCGGTGTTTTACAAAGCGCACACTTGAATGCTTTTTAATGTTTAATGTTTCGATAAATAAATTGAACCGTTGTTAAACCACGGTCGAAATAGAAACTAAATGATAATGTTGTCAGTTTTGAAAAAAAACATTAAGTGTTAAGCGCTTTTATTGTTTGACGCAGTATTTAATTATCCCGCTTCGTCGTTTAATTAAAACAGTTCTATGTGAAATCGACATGGAAATATGAGATGAAGTTAACATGGAACGGTCTTTGAAGGTTTGAGTACTCTGACGTTGTTACTATGCAATGGGTGTATTTTACTATGTTCAAAATTTATGCATATAGTCACGTAAGCAGTGGGCATTGGCTTGGTTTTAGTAAGGAAACTCATATGTACTTGAATACTATTGATACCTTCATTTTTGAATATTCAACCTTTACTTGTTGATATCATCATTGTGTACACACTGCTATCTACCATAAGGTGCTATTGTGTCCATGCTGCCTTGGTGATTGAATAATAAGGGTGTTACAGTTTATTTTCTACGATTGGCAATTGTCCATGAGTAAACAGCTCGTTAATGTTATATATATATAACAAGCGAGAAGTCAAGTGACTAGTAAATTGTATAAAAATATAGTACATTTGTCATATACAAACAAAAAATAAGCGAGAGGTCTATCCTTGTTATCATGATAAATGTAAATAAAATGATTATGTACGAGTGCGTTATAATTATCCACGGATAATCATAAACGAGGTTCAACAAGTTTCTTAGTTTAAAGGCTTTGTTCACATACACTTCAAGATTATTAAATGTTCGAACATTTTCGGATTTCATTAATTCAACAAATGTTAAAAAAATTGGCTTTTTCCAATAGTAGTTATCAATGTACAACTTTTTTTCTTTATATAATTGACAGTCAATTAAAAGGAGATAATAATCTTCGAGCATATGACAAGTAATACAATGTGAGTGTCACTCTTCATCTCCCGTCCTCAACTTTCAGTTTATATGAAGAAACACGAAGTCTACTTAAGGCACTTCTTAACTTTGTTGAATGCTTGTTTGATAACATTTATTTTCCATCATCATTGACCTGGTCGTCATATATATTATTTAAGTTACTGTATTTATGCAATTTGACATATGGATTAACAGGTATGTTAATTTAATTTTATCTAATGTTTAACTATTGCATAACACGAATTAAATGCTGAAGTTATAAACCGGATCGTGTTTTGGGGTTTTAATCAGTCTGTAAGAACAATTTTTATTAGTTTTTGTTGTGAGCTGATTACTAATTACCTTAAATGATATATTTAAAACGTATATTTTGATTGAAGTTTCGGAAAACAATAACAGCACTGAAAGCACCAAATAAACATAGATCTACAAAATACTTCCTTACTGTGAGTGATCACTCGTACCATTCGGCCATCGTTTCAGACTTTAAAAATTCCTATAACTACCAATTTTTTACAAATACATATTATAGTGGAATAATGGATATTTACGATGTATCTTAAATTTATAAATGTACGAAGGTTATGATGTAGATTAAAAGTGGATAATATGATACGAATAAGTAGCAATTTATTATTATTCATGATAATATGTAAACTGTATATAGTACATAAATTAAAGTGTCGTTTTCAAGGTCAGTCACCACTTTCCCGAACTACGCGATTTCGGCCGCCTCCAATCTGGTGGTTATGCGTATAAGGCGAGCGAATGTGTGCACGTGCAATCATTTTTTTAAGATGTGGTGTCTCAGATGGCTTTAGTTGCTACCAAGTCGTGATGCAACACTTCTACTAAAAAGTAATTTACATTATTTGTCCATCCAACTTTTAATGTCTTTTTTTGCGATATTCAAAGTAGTGATCTTTAAATTTCAATCAGTAAAGCGGACGTGTAAATTTACTTAAATGCTTCAATATGAAAATTTAGTTAGATCTGGATATAAAGAAATGAGATCTGCATGACGTCATATTTAAAGTAGATCTGTGTTCGTTTATTCAAATTCAAATTATATTCTTCTTTCATAAACAAGAAAATTGAAGGTACCAATTATGTGTCAAATGCTGAAATAGTACAGTAAGTTATCGATAGGAACAGAGCACAACGTTTTTTCTTCCCATTTTTCTGTCTTACTTTTTAATGGAAGCTTAAGAAGAATTTAAAAAAAATACGGATTTCGCAAAGAATGTACTGGTAAATTGTTATAAAACTTGATATTTAAGTAACTGTTGTTGTTCTTTATCTGTTATTATAATTACAGTTAATATCATCATATAAAAAACACAAATCAAATTGTACTCCTATCATTTGATCTGCCATTAAGTACATTATCCGCTGATGATCGCATAATGTAATGCAGCAACTTTTCATTCAAATTAAGTTGTCGAATTAAAAACAAGCGTACAAAATTTTTGCATAACACATATGTTTTATTTCAGTGCACAATGCAAAACTGTGTAGGCAATTAAACGTGATTGAATAAAGACAACGAAAACAATGCTATATCTGAAAAACAACAATAATTGTTTACAACACGGAATTGATTTATATTTCATGGTCTGAATCTGGTACCTTAGCAAAGGTGTCAAGATATCGCGTTTATGCGATTATGAAAGGATACAGTTTATGTTCAGTAAACAAGTTGTTAACATTATTAACAGTGGGATCTCGTTTATTGCAAATTGTTTTTATTTAATATGATACTCAATCTAAAATATATATATGGTGTACATAGCTTTTTCGATCATCCTTGACAATAATTGTTTATTTACATGCAAACATGTACCCGATGAACAAACGGAAAAACACGGTGTATACGATATGCTTTATCAAAGTCATATTTTATTTAATCAAAGTTACACTAAACAAACCTTTTCTGCTCTTTTGTTTAACAAAATAACTATTAAGATAATAGTGTATGTTGCATATAAATTAATATCGACCTTGCAAAGTAATGTATAAGCATTACATTTTTCGTCATCTGTTTGCATTAGATAAATGTTTTGCTTAAATGGGGTGTGTTCAAGGGCTTTATAAATGTTTTTTGTCTCTTTTTTATTTCATTTGAAATTTGCTGACAATAAACTTATGTTTAACTTTTTAAAATGTGTTCATTCATTTGTAGAAAAACAAAACAAAAGTATATGCGACCTAATTATTAGGTTGTTTTCTAACCGAGCGGGGCAAGGAAGGTACAACCCCAGCAAGAGAAACGATCTGTTATGGGCCTATGGCTAGTTGCCGACCCAGGAGCTATTTTATTCGAGGTATATCGAATACTTTTTGCCGCTGTTCAACCAACATAAGGGCTTCGTCCTAGAAGTTCTATGTCTGGCGCTTTACAGACGTTAAGAGGTAACGACTACACGTTATATAAAGATGTCTCTGTGGCTTGTGCGGCTGACTTTTCACGTTGATTACGTTGATGCAACCAAAAACAACTAGGTATGACGCAAGAAATAGCAAAACAGAAAAATCTTGACCGCAATTGGCTCTTGACTTTTCGGCAGGGTAAGGTTGATATAGTGGTGAGTCTTTTTGAAAGTTATGCGATTATTATTCTTGTTCTAATTTAATATAGAATGATAAAGGGTCATATACTTTTTCAATGCCATCGTGCTTCAAACGACGTAATTATGATTTTTTGGTATTTCGTCACAAGTTAAAGTAATTGTCGGGATATTTTTTATTTGAAATAAAACGATCTGAGGCTGATGTTTATTTACAGTTGCATGTGTTGTTATTTCATTGTGGATAAGTTGAAGGTCATGGTCTCTGTTTAGTTCTTTATGTGACAATATATTAAACACATGTTCATGTATCGTGTTAGTGTTCGTGTGTCGTATATCGTTGTAGGTAATTAAAATGGAAAATATTGTTCCACTAAAACAGCATTTTGTATCTCGTTAAATCTACGTTTCCATACCACTTCTAGCGTTGCAAGTTTGGCTTTTGCTATAAGGAACACTGATGTCATATGGTTTACTTTAAATTTCGAATATTTTTGCGAAATATTCGTTGATTTTAATTTTTTAGTAACTTTAATTGAACAAAACTAATAAAAAGAATTAAGAATTGTCGTTTTGAAAACACGTTCACAACTGTATCGTGACATAAAATCCGGTAGGAAAAAAAATAAACATTAAGACGTCTTCTCATTTTACCCTTTTGTTTGAGGCATAGCTGATAATAATCACATTTGAGAATGATATAATGCCTTTTTAGAACGTACATCGTGCTGTCCCATAACGTAATCACATACTTCAATGTCATGAACAGATTGTGAATATATTATCCATGGTGAACTAAGTGGTAATTGTAAAACATTACATTATTATGATATGTATAATGCTTACACTTATGCAGTTTTATCTTTTAGTTTATTTATTGATCTATGTTGTAGTCAAAACAAAATATAAACTGCAAATATACATAATAAAACAATTACATAAATGTACCTAATAGAAAACCGGTTTTGTAGTATGCTCCTGCCATTAGTAATCGCCTTGAATAGGATTCGTCTGTAGAAAGGTATCTACATGTGAATGGTACATCTAAAGCAATTTGTTTCATGAAGAAGAAACAAAGTTGTTTTTCATAGAGTCAATTCTGATTAGAACGCTAGCCATATACGTGTCTAAATTATTGTGATGTTTGGTTTCTTGCCTGTTTGGTAAACGTATCATGTATGGATATAAATGTAGATCAAAGAAGACACTCTGTTTATAGACGAACATATGTCAGTTGACTAAGAATGACCGCATCCCACAAACTGATCCCAAAAGTATACATGTATAATGAATTCCATATATGACAATCAGTTGACATGCGTTGGTATACATATTCAGTATATCATTGTGCTAACATATGCTGTGGTATATTTTGTATCATATTATTTGTTTGCTTTGTTGTTTTTACGTTAAGTAGCAATCGAAAAGAATCCACATTCCAATGTGAGGCCAATATTAATTTAAATGGGATGGAGTTCACGTTCATTAATATGTTTGTATTTTATGATTAATTGTAGACTACATTTAAGGTCTAGCTTTTCTTTAAACACGTGATTAAACATATTTGGCGCGTTCGATTTTAAGTCGGTGATTTACACTTTGATAATTTATGTCGGGGTTAAGGGAATAATTTAAAATAAAAATATAATTGTATTCTTCTTAAGAAATTCTTGCCGAAGGGTCATTGACAAGTTATTCTGAAAAACGGCCTAATTCAGAATGTCCCTCGTGTTTATGGTATAAAATGTGTTAATTAAGAGTGCGTCAGTTTGATTAATTACAGAATATTATTAAACGGTATGCATTCATATCCTACAATGCCGTCGAAGTAATTATGCCGAAAATAAGATAAAAAAATGCAGAGCTCTTGCTTGAAATAAATCATCGTTGTTATGTTTATTATATTTGTATCAATAAATGCAATGCAGCGGTGTCACATATTCAGTTCTCTGAGGACAGTTTATCGTTATATAATTCCATGTCGTTGAGGTTTCATCACAATTATGCATGTTTATTCATGGGCATAAGGAATGACTTTCAATCAAATATTTTGTTATTCATGATAATGGGTGTTACATTACATATATAATCTAAACGACACCACTCTTGATAATAACGTAATTATCATTGCCATAATCTGACTCAAGTAGTTATAGTCGGTATAATGGTGTTTCCTGATAAATACGGTGTCGGAATCAATCAAGATATTGTCATTTCTAGAATAAGCGTGCGAAGTTATATCGATATGTTAACCTACTAACAGTCAAATTATTCGAGGAAGAAAACTGGACTTGTAAAGTTTAGTCCAGTATATGTGTAAATTTTTATTTCATAATCTATATTCAATATGTTACGTTGTGCAATTCTTAAAGTGATTGTGGATTCAGGTCTGTTTAATATTTTAGGTACATATTGACATTTAGTCGGGGCATAATGTGAGAATCAACCAATAAGACATACAGCTTGACGGCCAACTAAAACACCGCAGAACCATAACCAAGGTACAACGTATTTCAGCTAGCTTTATAATTATAATGTTAAATCAAAAATCAATTCGAACGCATAACATCTCTTTATTTATATAGCAACAAAGCAATAACAATAAAAAAACATGGAACTCAATCAGGCGACAAATTAGTGAGAGTTCAATCCATTCATTATTGGAGACCAATGCAAACATAAAATGATTCAAACTTGAATAACAGCCTTGGAACTTTTATAGAAAAGAAGTTGGGTTTTAAACCGATTTGATGGCTAGCCGAACCCCACGCCTACCTCAGAACCACTCACAAACTAAACGGGCGTTTAAAACGACCTAAATAATAGGTGCGTATGAGACACGCACTCAAAACATGAATTCCAAAAATTAAGAGAATACTAAACATACAATTTAAGTTTATAACAATTGTTAGTATTGGATGTATATGCAAGCCACTATCGCATACATTTTAAACTATACAACCAAACATGGTACCATTTATTAAAGGTATAAGTAATATAACAAACCAGGAGAAAATATGTTTCATCTACTTTACTTATAGAGCTCTACATATTACAACTTCTGAAGACTGAAAATGACAACTTATAAAACATGTATTTATTCAAATACTGAATATTCATGTAATTATGCTACGCGATAGAACAACTCTGCGTTTAATTATACGGTTGGAACAACGTATCAATATCTTTATTTCATAGTAAGAAAAAAAGGTACGATTCCAAATGCAATTATAGTAAATTATTTAGCGAATAAAATCGCTATTGCACACAAACAATCGGATTCAATATAAAAACAAAACTTACTGGTCACTATATTAAATAACATTTCAACGTATTTCCCTGTCATTTTGTGTCGCGGCGTTATCGGAAATAATCATATCTAGATTGGCATTATTTCTCAATAGAACCGTTCATCATGTCCCGTTATGAGGTAGTTGACAGTTATAGTATGATAGCTACTGCTCCAATGGTTCGCAAATGGTGACATAACAATGATATTCATCATACTAAGCGTAATAACATACAGTTCTGTCTATTATCTCTGTGCAATCGAGGCTTTATACACGCGGCAATATGCTATCTAGTGAAAATGCATTACCATGATCTAGAGTTTGTAGCTAATTGTGAAACTCTCTAAAATCTAATTAATGAATATTGTGTTTTGTTATTTGCATATATTTAATGTTATCGTACCTCGGAATGTTTTATTCTGATTCTTTGTAACATATTACTCCTATTGACTAATTAACTTTAAATTAAATATAAATCTAATGGTATGGCTATAAGGTCGATTTTATTTGCATATACGTGTTATTCTGGGCAAAGTATAAGTCTCCACACGTTTTTCAACCAATTAAAATCCTCATTTGTTGGCTTTGAAAAACTATTGACATTTACTAAACAAAGTATTTAATGCTTTGAGAGCTTTGCCAATATTTTTTTTTTATTTACATTGATTTAAAATTGATTAAACCCTTTGTAATTATATAGAACTAGTAAATAATTAATATCATATACAATTGCAAACATTAGTGCCACCGCCTTCGAAAGGATATTATATTAGAGCTTCTCGTTAGATATCACATACTACATACTATACTTTCACAGCATATATACATAATTTCCTCTGAGCTTAAATAAATAAATGATGATGATCATGATGATGAAGAAGAAGAAGAAGAAGAAGAAGGAGAAGAAGAAGAAGATGATGATGATGATGATGATGATGATGATGATGATGATGATGATGATGATGATGATGATGATGATGATGATGATGAGGAGGAGGAGGAGGAGGAGGAGGAGGAGGAGGAGGAGGAGGAAGATGGGGAGAAGAAGGAGAGAAAGGAGGAGGAGGAGGTGGAAGATGAGATGGAAGGGGAGAAGGAGGAGGAGCAGGAGGAGCAGGAGGAGCAGAAAGAGCAGGACAAGGAAGAGGATAATGATAAGCTAAAAAGATGTGCAACTTTTTTCACGTGAATTGATATGCAAGTAAGTAAAATATTACGTCTATAAGCTTGTTTGAGCGTGATCCCATTTTCATTTTGAATGATTGAATGATTAGAATCTTTGTTTGGTAATACTAAGTTTTAAAATTGGATGTGAGTGTATTTTATATACTGGATCGACGTTCTTGTTTACAACTACCAGCTTTGCATTTGAACCTATTGCATTTGATAAAATACAGTTGACAAAAAAATAAAAGAGACATCATTTATTCGTATGACCTTCATCAAGTTATTGACACCGTCCCAACATTCGTTTGAAATGAGTGTAATTATACTAAGAGTAGAAACACGAGACATTCGTGATTCAAAATACCCATTTCTTTTTATAAGCCTTTCATGATCAAACAGATGCTGCCAGTTTATTACGGGGTCCTCTCTGATGGTGGCATCAGCAGGTATTATTTGGTGAAAGAATATCTTACATTGATGACCCTTTTGACAAATAAACAGACACAAACTTAAGGTATATCGTTTCATGCGAGAGCAAAATAATATATTTCTTATCGTATGTTTGTTATCCAATGAGAGCAAACAATGAAATATGGCGATAACAGAGCTGCGTTGATGGCTTATTCATCAGTTTCTATATCATGAAAAGGATAGCCGACATATTGGCGACAGCTGTTATTGAACAAAAATAACTTCATTGCATGCAGATGAAACAGATTATGCGTTTGGTATATGTATTTCAACTAGTAACAATATACTGATGTAATTAAGATCGTATAACCATACTTGTCAATTATGCCTCACAGCATGTATTTGTAAAGGTCCTAATGCTTACAATAGAAAACTAAATTTCCATAAACCACAAGCTTTTTAAGAAAATCATACCGTTACGACTGCATTACCAACATAGTTGAGCTTCCCTTGCCCAATCTACTCTAATAATAACTGTTACAATTGAAAACAACAATTATTATAGCATTCACTACCAAAACTAGTTTATTATTTCAAGTGAACGTGCATTTAAGTTTAATTAGCGTGAGGGAGCAATGATAACCCTCACCTTCATAACTCGTAAACAACATTGGGTAGTTTGAAGCCCGCTTGAAAACGAATACAATGCGTAACCAATAGTGACAACGGACATTGCAACGCAATTTCTGTTTTAACCACTGAATGCAAAAAAGCATTATCAGAACATTATGTGAGCATTTCTTTTGAACGCTCTTGGTTGTTGACGTATAAAATTACGTTTAATAAAAAATCAAGTTCTTAATGATTGATACAGAATAAATATTTAAATCTTTCCTGATATATTTCGCCTTCAAAAGCTTAAAAAATGTTTTACAAGTAGGCTACGGTTTCTTTATGTTACTCAACAAAACAATTGCATATTGACATCCAAAGAAAATATGAACTTTGGTGAAAGTCTCATTCAATGGGTCAAACTATTCTATACCGATATTAACAGTTTAATCATTAACAATGGCTTCTTTTCAAACAGTTTCAACATCGAACGAGGGGTTCGACCAGGATGTTCACTCTCATCATCGCTATTTATTATTTGCATCGAGTATCTATCACATCACATCCAATCAAATAAACACCAAAAAGGCATATCACTAGAACCTGACGAAGAAATCAAACAGTCCCTATTTGCTGACGATGCAACTTACTTTTTAAACGACAATTACGATTCTTTCCATAACCTAATAGAATCGCTAACCCTTTACGGAATGGCATCGGGTCTTAAACTAAACAAAAGTAAATGTACTGTGCTACGAGTAGGTAAATTAAAACAAAGTAATGTCCTATATAAAAAAGAAATGAAATTTCATTGGACATCCGATGAAGCCACAACGTTAGGAATAACTTTCACAAATAATGAAAAGGATACAGTTCTTAAAAACATACTTACTACCTAAATTACAGAATTTTAAAAACTGCTTAAAATCATGGCATCACCGTAAACTTACACTAATCGGAAAGAACACAGTATTGAAAACGTTTGCACTTCCTAAACTGATTTATGTATTAACAGTCCTCCCAAATCCACCAAATGATGTTATTAACGATATAAAATCAGCAATATTTAATTTCATATGGGACGGTAAGCCTGATAAAATAAAACGAACTCAGTTAATTCAATCTGTAGAAAATGGAGGTATCCAATTAACGAACATTGACTCATTCTTGAATGCAATCAAATGCAGCTGGGTTAAAAGATACCTAGATAATACCAATACGAATAAATGGAAATTATTCTACCAGAAAATCCTAAAAAAATAATCTAGAAACCCAAAACAGCAGTAAAACTATTTTATGGAACAATAAAGACATAACTTCAAACAATAAGACGTTTTTCTATAACGATTGGTTTGAACGAAGCATTAAATATGTCGACCAATTATATGACTACAGAATTAAGGATTTCTACTCTTTTGATAATATATGCTACATATACGGAATACCTCCAAATAATTTTCTGAAATACTACACACTAATCAAAAGCATACCCATACATATTAAATCTGAAATCAATACAAATAAAACACCATGTTCTCAAACAACATTTGTAGAAAACATACTTGGAAGAAAAAACAAAACAAATAAAATATTTTACAAACTACAAATTAAAAGCCCTACAGAAAACTCCAAAATCCAAAATAAATGGCAAGTCCTTTTTGGAGAAAATGAACTTAATTGGAAACACATATTTACTATGCCATATAAAGCAACTATTGAAAGCACACTGAGAAATTTTCAATATAAATACACCCAAAGAATTATAGCTACAAATAAATATCTCTTTAAATGCAAATTATCTAACTCAAATCTGTGTGACTTCTGCAGTGAAAACATTGAAACTATAGAACATCTTTTCTGGGAGTGGAATCAATTAATATCTTTTCTTGTACAACATCAACTAAACGTTAAACTATCTTTCTTAAATGTAAGTTTCGAAATTAACTCATTGAAATCAATAGACTGTAATAATAGTGTGAATTTTATGGTTATATTGATGAAATATTTTATCTTAAACATGAAGTACAAAAACAAGTACCAAATTTTTAGTGTTTTGTCCATAGTCTTAAACTAAAAATCCAGATTGAGAAAGAAATAGCCCTCAGAAATGACACATTACAAATCTTTGAACAAAAATGGAATCGGATTAAATTCTCATAATGTTTTGTCCACTTATATAAATTTCACTCTAATGTTAGTTTATCTCTCGAAAATAGTTCTGTTGATTTTTTTAATGATTTTTTTATCACTCTGACAAGACCATTGTGAATATACAACAAAACACACAACCCAGTATGCTTTCTTCCGCCTTTATACAACTAATCATTTTTCATAACTATTCCTCTGTTGTTCTTTTCTTTTCTCTCTAAAAAAATTAATATTATATAAGCATATCTTGTATAACATGTCGGAACTTTATTGCTTTGTACAATCACTATGTTGTATGATCATATACATGTTAACATTGTATGTATGATATTGAATAAAAAAAATATTGACATCAAAACAAATAAATATAAACTGACGCACTGTTGTCAAAGGGGCAGCGACGCAAAGTAGAACCCAAACCACTGTATTATTCTATATACAATAAATTTATCCAATGTTCATTCTTCATATGATCCTAGTGACCGTCCAAAATATTCCGGTATTGGATCCAAATAGTTGGTATTTTGTCCATATTTGACAGTTGAAAACTAGTGCACTATGCAATTGTTATATAACGATTAAAGCTGTAACGGAGAAAAGTATCCGAATGTACAATAATATATTCACACAGGCGCTTGTCTTCAAAATAGCATAGATGCAATTAAAGCGTATGTTAACTGGGAAGCGTTTTCTTTATATGTTGTCATGAATATATTCAATTAGTTTCACAGGTTATCGTTCTGTAAATAACGATTATACATGCATATTGTAGCATTGTAAGCAAACAAAGAGCTTATAGAAAGGGATATAGAATAACAAATATATAACCTAGCCTTACGGCTCTTCCAATATGACTTCTAACTGTGTGCTCGTCCAAATATATCTCCGTATTGTACGTTGAAACGTCTTATAACCTATAAAATAGCGTATCGTTAAGGTTATTGGATGAGGTGCGGATATAATTTCGGATTTCTTAAACAAAGAACAACATCGATAAATTTGTGTTTCAAACATGACTGTAGTTATGGCTGTATATACTCGTAATAAAATAACAGAGTCAAAAACGCTTAGTGTAAAATATCAGAACTCCTGTAATAAATCCTGTTTAAATATAACTTCTTGAGATGATCGCATAGTGTTAGTAATATGATAACAGTTATATGTTCAAGTGTTAGCAGACAAATGTTTTATATCAAACACCAAAAACATGAAAATGTTGATTCCGATACTGTATAACTTTTGTTATTTCTACGTACCTGTTAGTAATGTAATTAGCAAACAAGTTAGCTTTATATGCAGATCCGTATTAGCGAAACAATATTCACTTTTCCAATTGAAACATAAATGTAAAATACTATAATGCAGTCCGGTCTAGCAATATTTTCTGTCAATAGTTCCCTATAAGAAGATTAGAGGGTATTATGTTATAATTAATTGCAAGAGAAAGTATAGACACGTTATGTAATGAATAAGCACTTTCATTTTATTATAGAGAACAGCTATTTGAAGGCAATACGTTATATTTAATTAATACGCGACGTAATGTGTTCCTTGACATCTGTATCTGCGAATATTTCTGACAATTACCGAATATGTTCATATGATATTTATTCTGAAAGTAAAAGCATTTGGAACTAACTTACTCATTGAAAAACAATCTACTTGAATGAACGATTCTCATCAAATGTCACCATAAGTAAACTGAGTGAAAAAGTGTGAGTTCATCAACATACATACTTTTACTTTATTTTTGGAATCTGTAAGTTACTGACATGGACAGTAAAGCATTTTTTATTGTAGTTCTATATTTGCTTGACAAATGGTTAGTGTACTATTAATGACGAAGATATATATACAATGCATTTGAGAATGAAGTACGTGATATTTTAATTTCAAACGTGCCCACGCATAATGATTTAATATTTACACATGAAATGTTCAATTATGTTGAGCGAACATCCCGTTTCGACTATAGAACGTTAAAACCTTTTAAATGTTCACAATAAATCAACCTCTTATTGCCGTTCAATTAAAGAAATGCTTTTTCATTTAACGGAAAAAGAAGAACACAATAAACATAAACACAAAAATAAAACAAAGGTACTTAAATAAATGTCGCCCAGAAAAATAAAGATAAAACACGTTGGTTTCTATATATTTAATTCACATACGCATTGTTGATGGACAAACATCATTTGGATAAGAAAAAAACATACAACATATTTTTCATTCAACTTCGAATATAATGTTATAATAAAACCTAATGATTTAATAGGATTGTTTTAATACCACATTCTGTGTAGTTCCGATATCTCTTTCTTCTATTCTAAAACATATACAAACTGTTCGCTATTTGCCAGTGATACCATTGTTTGATTTGATAGTTTTTATTGCATTCCTTTCAAAAAATGAACTTTCCAAACGTGTTATTTTACATAACACACAATTAGATTTTTTTTTCCTACAAATAAACTTGCCATGAATATTTACGTTCAAAACATATATTACACTTGTTAACATTATGCATACAACGAGTGACAACGTGTTTCCACACATGGCCTGGCTGAAGGCTCAAGCATCCTTTTTCCAATTGTCAAGTACACAACTCCAAAAGGTTCATCTAGGCTTAATAAGATGCGGCAAAGACAAATTATAGTGTGTTAAGTGGTCGGCCATCCTTGTGTGTATTTTCTATGCAGCGTTTGTCCAGATACCTGCTAAACAACTTAGCACACCATGAATTGAGTTTATTTATGTTTATAATCTACATGCATTTGAGTTACACTTTATTAAGACGTATTTGTGTAAGTTTCTAAGTCATATTTGCAAAACTGCCTGCACTTGTATCCTCGATTTTACAAAGTTGTGATAGCTGTCGAACGCTAACACCTGTATAGTAAAGACTTTCAAAGACGTAATAAACTAATTATAAATCTATTGCGTGATTGTATATGATAGTAGTGATAGCATATAGCATCGTATTATGTGCTCCGGGGCTCGTTTTCTACTACATTGACATCAATGTTTGTATATATAAATAAATATTCATGAAAAAGTACAGTAAATTAATTAAAGACAAAACAAAACACGGCTCGAATCACTAACCAAATGAAAACCAACGTATCTAAAACTCACTTTTGTTCCCAAACATTAACTATTTATTTAATGTCGCCCCGCGTATTGTAAAGGTACCTAAATTATGTGTTTTACAAAGCGAACACTTGAATGCTTGTTAATGGTTAATGTTTGGATAGCTACTTGAACCGTTGTTAAACCACGGCCGAAATAGAATCTCAATAATACCATGGTCAGATTTGAAGAAACAAATCAAAGCGCTTTTAATGTATGACGCAGTATTTAATTATCCCGAGTCGTCGTTTTATTAAAACAGTTCCATGGAAAATCAACATGGAAATGTGAGATGTTAGTTAACATGGAACGGTAATGTTTGAAGGTTTGACATTGCTATAACGAGCAAACCGAAGTTATTACAAAAGATACTGCCTTTGTCATTTTAATAAAATATATACCTGTAGGATAGGTTGTTTATCACCATGGTGTATTGTACCATGTTAAAAATGTATGTATATAGACACATAAGCAGTGAGCACTGGTTCGGTTTTTGTAAGGAAACTCATATCAACAAGCACGCGCAGTATAATGAAGTTAAATATTCGTTTATTTTGAAGTTATGGTATAATTTTGAAAAATGAAGGTATCAATGGTATTCAAGTACCTATCATTGTGTACACACTGCTAGTTACTATAAGTTGCTAGTGCGTTCATGCTGCCTTTGTGATTGAATACTAACAGTATAACTGTTTATTTGCTACAAAAGGCAATTGTCAATGAGTATACAGCACATTAATGTTATATAAATAACAAGAGAGTGGTCAATGAACAAGTAAAAAATGGAGTTCATTTTTCTTATACAAACAAAAAATAAGCTAGAGGTCTATCCTTGTTATCATGATACATGTAAATAAAGGTTCGAACATTTTCGGATTTCATTAATTCAACAAATGTAAACATATTCGGCTTTATTCCAATAGTAGTTATCAATGTACAACTTTCTTTTACATTTCTTTATATAATTGACAGTCAATTATAATTTGATACTAATCTTCGAGCATATGACAAGTATTACGATGTGACTCTCACTCTTCATCTCCCGCTCTCAGCTTTTATTTTATGTGTTGAAACACGATGTCTACTTAAGACACTTCTTAACTTTGTTTCATGATTGTTAGATAACATATATTTTTCATCATCATTGGCCTGGTCGTCATATATATTATTTAAGTTACTGTGAATTTAATTTTATCTAATGTTTAACAATTGCATAACACGAATTTAATGCTGAAGTTATAAACCGAATCGTGTTTTGGGGTTTAAATCAGTCTGTAAGAACAATTTTTATTATTTTATAATATGAGCTGATTACTAATCAACTTACAATGATATATTTTAAATGTATATTTTGATTGAAATTTCGGAAAACAATAACAGCACTGAAAGCACCAAATAAACATAGATCTACAAAATACTTCATTACTTTGTCACTCGTACCATTCGGCCATCGTTCCAGACTTTAAAAATGCCTATAACCACCACTGTGTTACACATACATATTCTAGTGGAATGATGGATATTTTAAATGTATCGTAAATTTATTCAAGTACGAAGTAAATGATGTAGATTAAAAGTGGATAATATGATACAAATACGTAGCAATTTATTATTATTCATGATAATATGTAAACTGTATATATTAAATAAATTAAAGTGTCGTTTACAAGGTCAGTCACCACTTTCCCGATCTACGCGATTTCGGCCGCCTCCAGCTGGTGGTTATGCGTATAAGGCGAGCGAATGTGTGCAAGTTTAATCACACTTTTAAGATGGGGTGTCTAAGATGGCTTTAGAAGCTATCAAGTATTGATGCAGAACTGCTCCTTAAAAGTAATTTACATTATTTGTCCACCCATCCTTCCAACTTTCAATGTCTTTTTTGCGATATTCAAAGTAGTGATCTTTAAATTTCAATCAGTAAAGCGGCCGTGTAAATTTACTTAATTCCTTCAATATGAAGTTTAAGTTAGATCTGAATAAAAATAAATGAGATCTACATGACTACTTATTTAAAGTAGATCTGTAATGTGTTCGTTTTTTTTTTCAAATTTAAATTATATTCTTCTTTCATAAAATTGAAGGTACCAATTATGTGTCAAATGCTGAAATATTACAGTAAGTTATATTGATGAGAAAAGAGCACAACGTTTTTTCTTCCCATTTTTCAGTCTCACTTTTTTGGAAGCTTAAAAAGAATTTTAAAAAAATACGGATTTTGCAAAGAATGTACTGGTAAACTGTTATAAACCTTGATATAAAAGTAACTTTTGTTGTTGTTTATCTGTTATTAAAATTACAGTTCATATCATCATATAAGAAACACACACAAAAAATTGTACTCCTATCATTTGATCTGCCAATAAGTACATTATCCGCTGATGATCGCATAATGTCAAGCAGCAACTTTTCATTAACGGTTATCTTCAAATAAAGTGTCGAATTAAAAACAAGCGTACAAAGGTTGTGCATAACACATATGTTTTATTTCAGTGCACAATGCAACAATGTGAAGGTGATTAAACGTGATTGAATAAAGACATCGAAAACAATGATATATCTATACCCCCAACAACCGCAAACCACATCTGATTCGAAAGTACATCAATAAAAAACAATTGTTTACAGCAGGGAATTGATTTATATTTCATAGTATGAATCTGGTACCTAAGCAAAGGTGCCCAGATATCGCGTTCATGCGATTATTAAAGGAAACAGTTTATGTTCAGTAAACAAGTTGTAAACATTATTCAGTGGTAGCTCGTTTATTGCAAATTGTTTCTATTTTATATGATACCCAATCTAAAACAATATATATATATATATATATATATATATATATATATATATATATATATATATATATATATATATATATATTGTCTACATAGCTTTTTCGACAATCCTTGAAAATTGTTTATTCACATGCGAACATGTACCCAATGAACTAACGGAAAAACACGGTGTTTACGATATGTTTATCACAGCCATATTTTATTTTATCAAATTTGCACTGAACAAACCTTTTCTGCTCGTTTCTAAACAAAACAACTATAAAGATAATATAGTATATTGCATACAAATTAATATCGCCCTTGCAAGATAAATGTACCAAAACGCAACAGTTTTTTATAAGCATTAAATACGTCGTCATCTGTTTTCATTAGAAACATGTTTTGCTCAAAAAGGGTGTGCTAAATGGTGTGCTAAATGGTGGAAGAAATATATTTTGTCTCTTTTTTATTTCATTTGAACTTTGCTGACAATAAGCTAAGGCCAGAGTTTTTTATTAAAATGATTTTCGGACCCGCCGACTCCAATTTTTGACGAAACCAAAAAAAAAAAATTAAAATCTTTTTTTTTCGGATGCCAAAAGGTGGCTTTTAAACACGAAACGCTTACCGGGTGTTAGAAAAAGTTCAAATGAGTTATAAATCATCATAATAAACCCAGTTTTAATTATCCACATTAATTTATTGGAATTTACCAACAGCTACGCCATCATTGTTTGTGCAAGAAGTTGATGAACGCTACAACGCTTTCGTCAGCAAAGTCTGCTAATTTCCGAATAATTATGCAACCGTCAAATAAAATCCTGAATGAAATCGATTTGTAAGTAAATATTTTATTATTTCTGTACAATTTCATAAAATTGATAGTATTAAAATGACTAAAAAATATATTAAGAAAGCACTAAGAAAAGAACGATTTTAATTTAACAGGTGCTCGAAATGCGAAACCCATTTACGCCTATCAACTTTAAACATTCCATATTTTACGCACAAATACGGTCATGTTTTAGAGAATAAAATTGTATGTGTTGTTTAATGTAGTTGTAGTGGCGAATTTGTGCATATAATATGTGTTTTTTCGTGATTTTCAATGGGTACGAAACTTTGGTTTTGTTCCGAACTGGTTCGTACCAAAAGTTCAAAAATCGCAAAATCAACAGTTTCTAAAACGATTTCAAACCATGTATGTCCAAATAAAATATTCAAGTTTATGGGGGTTATTATCAGATTAACAGCTCCTTTATGACATTGAACTATCAATTATGTTATCCTGGGATAAACTGTCACGAAGATCAATAATTATAACGATTATTAGGGACGCTATTTCTTTAATCAATACCATGACAAAAACACATGTTAACTTGTTTCAACAGGCATTTGTGTTTAACAGTTCCATTATTAAAATGTTCTGGGAACGATATATTTTAATTAAGATACCAACTATTTATGAAATCAAAAGAAGGTCCTTCACTCGATGTACTATATTTCGGATATGTTAAAATTCGGACATATATTAAGATAGTGACATTTATGTGGTGATTTGTTGTATATAGTTTGTACAAATATGTTTTGTGTAATTTCAGACAACAAGAATGGATGGTGGATATTATCCTGGGTCTTTCTGTCAAGAAAGAGATGTGAAAAAAATATTCATTTTTAATAATTGAACCTGGAAATCAACCACCACAACTAACAGAAAACCTTTTAACAAAAGGTGTTGTTTTAGAATTTGTGAAATTTGATAATAAACAGATGTTGGTGTATATCATGTCCAAATGACCAAATGTATAAACTGTTTAACAATTTGAATTGAGATGCTTGATTTTCTGATGTTTGATTTATTTTTCCTTTCAGATGATATATATTTGTGTGAGTCTAGGTTTTAATAAATAATTCTGAAACATTTATGCAGCATACCGTTACATTTATATTGTTAACGTTATTATATTATGTTGGTTATCTGGTTTATCAAGTGGAAAAAATGTTTGTTATATAAAAATAAAGCTTTTAATATTAAGACTTATGAAGGTACTTATTGTTATTTATGTATTTACATACTTCTCAGAGTAATAAAAATATAGTAAATGCCATTATTCATTAATGTAGTAAGGTTCCTTAAATGATTGTCCTTATTGATTAAGTTTGAATTACGAGCGGTTTTCACACCGCGATAAAGTGGCGACAGCTTTTTTTGGGCCAGTGAAACCCCTGAAAAGCGTTTTATTATGTTATTTGTATTTGTATGCGGTATTGATTTTTACTGGACAATAAAATATAGATGTTTCTTTTAAACCTCAATAGCTTATTGGTTGTTTGTGGAGATAAAGTATTTTTAATGCAACATATGGTTTCCTTGTGAAAAAAACATCAAAAAATCACCAAAAAGTTTATTATAGACAAGTGAAAAGATTGCATAACTTTTGAACTTATATATATATATATATATATATATATATATATATATATATATATATATATATATATATATATATATATATATATATATATATATATATATATAGTTAAGATATTTTTAAAATTCAAACTAATTTAAAAACTGCACATCAAAACCTACAGTCTGATTATGATCATTTTGCACATCAACATGTTTGAAAAAAATCACTGAGGTTGCTTAGTAAACAGAACTTCATACCATAACATTTTAAAATGAGTGCATATTTGGTAACCCATCTTTTTTTTTGTTTTTGTTTTTTCGTCCTCCTACCCGACACTTTTATAAAAAAATATCCAAAAATCATTTTATTAAAAAACTCTGGCCTAATGTTTAACTTTTTTAAATGTGTTAATTCATTTTTAGAAAAACACAACAAAAGTATATGCGGCCTATTGAATAGGTTGTTTTCTAACGGCGCGAGAGCAGGAAGGCACAACCCCAGCCAGGAAAATGATCTGCTATGGCTAGTTGCCGACCCAGCAGCAATTTTATTCGAGGTCTATCGAACACTTTATGCAATTGTTCCACCAACATTAGGGCTTCTTCCTTGAAGTTCTAAGTCTAACGAGTCTAAGCTGTTTAGAAGATAAGATTACACGCTATATATGTATCTGTTGCTGGTGCAGCTGACTTCACGTTGTTAACGATGATGCAATCAAAACAGCTTTGTATTACGCATGAAATAGCAAAACAGAAAAATCTTGACCGCAATTGACTCTTGACTTTTCGGCAGGGTAAGTTTGACATAGTGGTGAGTTTTTCTTTGAAAGTTATGAGATTATTTTTCTCGTTTTAATTTAATATAGAGTGGTAAAGGTCATATACTTATTTTAATGTCATCGTGCTTCGAAACGACGTAATTATGATTCTTTGGTGTTTCGTCACAAGTTATAGTAATTGTCGGGATCTTTTTTTATTTGAAATAAAGCGATCTGAGGCTCATGGTTATTTACAGTTGCATTTTCTGTAATTTTATTTTGGATTAGTTTGCGATCAAAGTCTCTGTTTTGTTTTATGGGACAATATATTAAACACATGTTCATGTACCATATTAGTGTTTATGTGTCGTATGAATATATATCGTTTTTTGCGAAATATTTGTTGATTTTGAGTAGGTATGTAACTTAAATTGAACAAAACTAATTCTAGTATTTTTCAAGATTTGTCGTTGTGTTCAAACGTTTACAATTCCAGTGTGAAATAAATCCGGTAGGATATAAAATATACATAAATATAAATAATCACATTTGAGAATGACATAATCCCTTCTTAGAACGTTCAACTTGCTGTCCCTTAACTTAATCACATACATCAATGTCATGAACAGATTGTGCATAAATAATTTCCGTCGTGAGCTACCAGGGTGAGCTAAGTGGTTATTGTAATAAATTACATAAAATGATATTTATTAAACTTGCACTTAATGCAGTTTCATCGTTTAGGTTTGTTTGTGGGCATGTATTGTTGTCAACACAAAATATAAACTGCAAATATACATTATGCAACATTTACGTATTGGTAAAAAACGATATTGTGTAATATTCCTGCCATGAGTCATGGCTTTTAATAGAATTCGTCTGTAGAAATGTACATGGTTCATCTGGCGCAATTTGTTTCATGAAGACGAATTCGCTAGCAATATACGTGTCTACAATAATGTTATGTTTGGCTACTTGCTTGTATTGTAAACGTTTATGTATGGATATAATGTAGATCGAAGAATACACTCTGTTTAAAATCGAACATATTTCAATTGACAAAGAATGAGAGCACCCCACAAAGTGATCCCTTAGGTATACAAGTTTAATCAATTCCATAAATGTTAATCAGTTAATCACTTGTTGGTATACATATTTATTATATCATTGTGTTAACATATGCTGTGGTATATTGTATTTTAAAGTATGTGCTTGCTTTGTTGATTTTGCGTGAAAAAGCAATTTAATATAACCGAAATTCCAGTGTGTGGCCAATAATAATTTAAAAGGCATGGGGTTAACGTTTATTAATATGCTTGTATGCTATGATTAACTGTAGACTACGTTTGAGGTTTGGCTTAGTTTCACACTCGAGTTTACACATATTTTGCAGAGACGATTTTGATTCCGTGACTTAAATTGTAATAATTTGTGTTGAAGTTAATCAACAAAGTTATTCTGAAAAACGACCTTATGCAGAATGTCATTCGCGTATATAATTGTCCCATTTATAGTGCGTCAATAGAAAAAATAATGGCCGATTTAATGGTCGCTAACAAGCTGTTTTTTTGGCATTAGATAATAAGTACTAAAACGGTATGCATTCATGTTCTGCAATGACGTCGAATTAATTATACCGAAAATGCAGAGCTTTTGGTTGAAATAAATCATTGTTATTATATCTATTATATTTATCTCAAGAAATACAATGCATTACTGTCTGGAATTCTGTTCTCTAGGGACAGTTTATCGTTAAATCATTCCATTATCATCTCAATTATGTATGGTTATTCATGGGTATATGAAAACGCTTTAAATATTTTGTTATTTATGATTATGGGGTATCATAAACATATAATCTAAACGCCACCACTCTTGATACATACGTTATTATCATTGACCAAATCGGACTCTAGTAGTTACAGTTGGTATAACGGTATGTTTTGATAAATACGTTGTCGGAATCAATATAGATGTTTCGTTTGCTTGGAAAAGCTTGCAAAGTTATAGCGACATGTAAACGTACTAACCGTCAAATTAGGCGAGAAAACTGGGAGGTACAAACGTTTAGTCATTTATATATGCGTTAATTTACATTTAATAATATATTTAATACATTATGTTGTACAAGTATTAACCGATTTGGGGTTCAGGTCCGTATACTTTTTTAGGTACAGATCGACATATAGTATGGGTTTAATGTGGATATCCACCAATAAGACATACAGCTTGACGGCCATCGAGAACACCGCAGGACCATAACCAAGATTACAGACTATTTTAGCTAGCTTTACAATTACAGTGTCAAATAAAAACAATTAGAAAGCATCACATCTCTTATTAATAAAGCAACACAGCAATTACAATAAAAAACATGGAACTCGATCAGGAGATAAATTCGTGTGAATGTTCACTACATTTATTATAGAAAACCAATACAACATGAAATGTTTTCAAACTGGGAAAACCGACTTTGAACATTTAAGGAAAGAAGTTTGGGTTTCAACCGATTTTATTGCAAGCCGAACCTCACGCTAGCCTCAGAATTACTCAAAAACAAAACGGGCGTCTTAAACAACCTCATGCAGACGAAAAATCAAAACATGAATTCCAAAAATTACGTGTGAAGAGGATACTACATATACGATTTGTGTGCATTACAATTATTGTTAGTAAAGGATGTTTATGCAAGTCACAATCTCATACGTGTAAAAGTATACAGCCAACATGGTACTTGTTAAATATATAAATAATGAAGTGTTAAGAAAATCAGAAGAAAACTTCATCTTCTTAAATAGCTGTACTTATTACAGTCTCTGAAGACTCAAATACAGAACTTTAAACACATGTAGAAAGGGTAACTGTGAGCTGCATTATTTTTTAATATCAAGACATGAAATCACTTTATTATCCAGTGTTAATTCATATACTGAATATATATATTTTCATTTAATTAAGCTACGCGATCAAAAACTATGCGTTATATTATCCGGTTGGAACAACGTATCACTATAGGAAAAAAGGTAAGATTTCAAATGCAATTATAGTAAATTATTCAGCGAATAACAATGTTATTGCACACACACAATTGGATTCTGGAAAAAAAAACACTAACTGGTTTACTATAGTAAATAACATTTTAACGTATATCCCTGTCATTTTGTGTCGCGGCGTCATCGCAAATAATCATATCTAGCTTGGCATTATTCCTCAATAGAACCGTACATCATGCCCCCGTTATGAGATAGAAGACAGTTATAGTGTGATGGGTACAACTACAATGGCGCGCATATGGCGACATTACAAAAATATTCATCATACTAACAATAATAAAATACAGTTCTTCTTAGTATCTCTGTGAAATTTAGGCTTTATACACGCGGCATTATGCTATCTAGTGGAGATGCATTTCCATGATCTTATGTTTGTAGTAAAGTGTGATACTTTCTAAAATCTAATTAACAACTATTGTGTTTTGTTATTTGCATATATTTGATTGTATCGTGCCTCGAAATGTATTAATTCTGTTTCCCTGTAACATATTACTCCTATTGATTAATTAACTTTTAATTAAATTTAATTCGAATGACATAGCTGTAAGGTCGGTTTTAATTTGCACGTATGTGGTGATCTGTAAAAAGAGTCTCGACGTGCTTATCAATCAATATAATCCAAATGTTTTGGATTGACCATGGAAAGCGTTGACTCAAGCTTGACAAAATCACTTGTATGTTATATTTGTTTGTGTAAAATGTATTGTCCTGTATTGTTTATGCGATTGATTACTTGCTTTGTATAAAAAAGTGGGTGTCAATCGAATTCCTACCTATTCTGGAATGTTCTAGTGAAATTGTGGCTCAGACCAAACAAATGTGTGTGTGTTTCCCCTTCCCGACCCATGAACAATAGTGCGTGATATTTACGTAGGGAAACTTTTGTTTATTGTGTTTAATTGGGAAAACAAACAGAAGTAGCATAATGTTTGTGAGTGTGAATTCAGATCACAACCCTTTCAAATATCCGTTTTCCAGTAACTGATTGATTTTATTAATGCATTCATCGCACCGTCTGAAATTTACATCGAAGCATTTCAATTGCATACGATCAATACTGCAATTAAACATAATGAATGAAATAATCGGATAAATGGAGTTTATTGACAAAAACAACGCTTACCTTTTCGTTCGCATATATTAAGAATATATTCAGAACAACGACAGCATGTTAGAGAATGTGAAAAACCTTGGTACATTGTATTCCCACGCTTTAATGTTTTACGAATATGCACTTTCAGCATAAATAACACGCACTCATCTTCAGTATATTATGCTAGTTTTGTGCATGAAATACAGGATTCAAGCGTACAATGAAACGCATGATATTACTTAAATGGGATATTGTTTTTCCTGAACCCATTATCGTGAGAGGTAAATTAATATATTCGATGCAGTGTTTTAGTCTAATGTAGTTTTATTGTAAATGTGTATGTTTATGAGTAGTAAGAGCTATGTATTTTATGTCAACAAAGATTTGCTCATCAAAAAGCTAA